>NC_141039.2:42785000-42850000 GCF_052040795.2 Danio rerio
CCGAGCTTTAGTGGGAAATTATGTCATCCCGGACGTAATTTTTCCCTGTAAACCACGCTGAAGACATTTGGAAGACAACCGTAAATCTGACTCTGCGGTAGAAATGACCACACCAGAGATAATGATTGTAGACCTTTAATGAATATTTACCAAACAATCAATCCTTCAAAACCTCACACAATCTCCGGCATTTCTTGGAACGCTATAATTAGGAATAATACCATAGAGACTACAAAACAAGCTCAGTGTACGCAAGTAAATACACTTCCAATGATCTCTGACTTGGGTGACACTGCCGTTCTCAGAGGAGCTGACATGCGTACGTTTGGTTGGTGTGATTTGCAGTCAGGGGAAAGCTGACATGAACTTTGCTGTGTCTAGAAGAGGAGCATTGCAGACTCATCCATACACATATTCATCAGCGCTGTCAGACGCTGGAGCTCTTTCTTCTTAACCAAGCTTGGAAACGCTGGAGTTTGGTAAATTACGATCGGCTGTTTCTGAAGGCCAGGGAACTGCACATAGCAACACGCTCTCCAGCTAGGGGAAAGCTAACGGTGTTTGGAGCTTAAGTTGTAATTTATGTGGTGCAGTCATCAGATTACAGAACAACGGTCGCTGTGAGGCTTATTTGTAAGTTTTGCTGTTGGGAGTAGGCGTTTAGTTTCTAAAACATCTTTCAAACTTTATATTCATCAAAGTCTCTAGGAAAACACAACTTCAATACTGTTATTAAGCAGTGTTTATGGCAGGGGTCTCAAACTCAATTTACCTGGGGGCCGCAGGAGGCAAAGTCTGGGTGAGGCTGGGCCGCATAAGGGATTTCACAAAAAAAGTCCTCAAATGTCATTATTAACAGTTTTAATTATTTCTTCTGAACATGAAGTGTCCTGAACATTAATAGAACATTGAGTGAAGATTATGAACAGTTCTTCTGAACATGGCATCTTTTGCCTACTTCTTGCTGCCAGAGACTTGACAGCGCTTCTTCTCACAAATCTGAACCACATTTGGCTTTAGAGCGGAAGCAGTTGAGACCCTCAGTATGGCTTGAAGATGATCATCATTAAGTCTAGACCTGTACTTTGACTTATTGAAGTCCTAGGGAAAAAAGTGGGGGAACTCACTCAAAACTTCTATTCCCTCACCTAAAAAAAAAGGCGTATATATGTATAAATAAAACACCCCCACCCCACTCCAGTCACATCAGTCTGTACCAGTCTGTATCTACCTATAATATCAATATATATAAGATGCAGGGCAGGCACGTGCACACATAGGGCTCAACCTGTGCAGAGCACATGCCCTTTTTAGTCTTGCATAGAAAGCGCCCTTCCAAAATGATCAAAAGTGCCCCCGCGACGCAACACCCCCTCGGTCCCGCCCTTCAGTAGGCGCGCGATAACACCGCTCTTGAGTACGCGCGCGACAACACAGCTAATCAGAACGCGCGCGACAACGCGCATTGAGTGACAAGCGCGCGCTCCCCGCTCCGCTGATTCTGTCAGAGTACAGCGGTCGGCGCGGGCCACAAAATATTGCACTGAGGGCCGCAAATGGCCCACGGGCCGCGAGTTTGAGACCCCTGGTTTATGGTATAGGCAGCACGGTGGCTCAGTGGTTACCACTGTCACATCACATGAAGGAGGTCGCTGGTTTAAGTCTCAGCTGGGTCAGTTGGCATAGTTGGCACAGTTGGCGGAGTTGGCGGAGAGAACAAGCGAGTTTGCTTGTTCTCTCCGTGTTGGCATTGGTTTCCTTTGGGTGCTCCGGTTTTCTCCAGTTTAAAGACATGCGCTATAGATGAATTGGATGAACTAAATTGGCTGTAGTGTATGAGTGTGAATGTGTGTGTATGGGTGTTTCCCAGTATTGGGTTGCAGCTAGAAGGGTATCCACTGCGTAAAACATATGCTGGAATAGTTGGGGGTTCATTCGGCTGTGGTGACCCATAATAAATAGGGTCTAAGCCGAAGGAAAATTAATGAATGAATGAATGTTTACAACATTGTATTGCAAATATTATTATATTACACATATACCATGTGTATTATTATCAATGGCGGTTCTGGGAGGGTGTGTATTTTTGTGTCAAAACTCCACGAAGAAGCGAGATCAGCCTTCAGTGGCACACTGCTGAGATATGACTGAAGCCCGGTCGCGTACACTCACTCTCTCTACTTTCGTGCTCACCCGCTTTCTCTGTCAGTGACATTGCTGCGCGCATTAGTTCCCCGCATTCCTCAGAACTTAACCCTCAAATTGACACAGGTAATAAAAAGATTCAACTTCAGTCATGCTCATGTTGTAAAATACTACCAAAATGTCCACTGTTGATGATATTCGACTTCTGTTTTCAATAGCAATTTTAAAACTTTTAATATAGGAAGTTCTCGGCTATGCATAGGCTATTATTAATCAGAAATTGAGTGTACATAGTTTTACGTTAGGAAGTGCAGTATGAATTTACAAACAGCAAGCGACTGAGAACGGATGCAACACGTTGATCCAATGTAGTTTTCAGTCACAGTCATGTAAAAGTAATATTCAACTTGTTTAGTTTTGCCTTCACTCATTTTTGTTTTCAGTCATGACACAAAGCACGAGTCTCACTCTGGTCTAGAAAAATGCATTAAAACTGTCATGGACCAGGTTTGATCTAGGCTCCTCTATCCTGTCTGTTCTCTGTCTCAGCTGTTTCCTCTCACAATCAGCGCTGGCACACACCTACTTATACTTGCCCTTTTGTGAAGCTGTTTGACAAATTATTGTGATTTACTATCAGCATACTCTGTGCGGCTTCTCTTACTATTAAACCAACCTTCAAAGAATTCTTGTCTAGTCTAGTCTAGTCCCGTTTAGGGAAAGTAAAATTGCAGCAAGGTGTCATAACACAGGCGAAGTTTCATGTATACATTAATAAAATATTACCACACAACATACCATACATCATTATGTAGGTGCATGCTTCTCCCTAATGACCTAATGGCCACCATTATAAAATAATGTATGGTTGTATTTGTCCTGCAAATAGGAACTATAAAACGACGTCCTGGGGAGAATAAACCCTTTTACCAGCGTAATTTTCAGACTACAGCTGATCAAATCATTATAGCACAGATAAGTGACAAGTCGATCTCTCTGTTGTATTTTGTAGTGCTTTATTTATACCATAGTAATTTGTTAGTTTGCTTTGCTTTGGCTTTTGCAGGGTTACTTATTTTAATATCCTGATTGCAACAGAGAAATATTGGGAAATCTCTGTAGACTGATGGCATTTCATGCTGTTCAGACTTATAATCTTAAAATGTGAGCAAAATCAACTGTTTTGTCATCACTTTAAATATTTAGAAAGATAATCATTTAAATGCTAACTCTAAAGTGATTTTTGTAAATTAGTAACGGCCTCTGCTGTTCTGACCATCAGCTCCAGATGTGAATGAATGGCAGAAGAAAGTAGTTCCACATACAAAAAGGTTTTGAGACTCTCCGTGTTTGATTTTATATATATATATATATATATATATATATATATATATATATATATATATATATATATATATATATATATATATATATATATATATATATATATACATATATATATACACAATTACGCAGTTGAACTGTTGTATAAACGCAATATCAGACTTGTAGCAGTGCAATGTGGCTGCATATCGTCATTCGGCTTACTGCTCGAGCCAACGCACGCCTCCCACCAGTGCCGATATACAGCAATATCATACTGCTACTTATGTGAAATTGCCAGATCCCTGTCTTTGGTTACTATCTCATATTTTCCCCTCTCTCTTTGTTGACACGCAGCTTTCGAAATGAAGTTTGTTTGTTTGTTTGTTACACTGTGAAACTGTAGGAGATTGTAGCAATTGAGAAGGGGAACCTGAAGCTGTTTGCTTTTGTCTCTCTGTCTCCAGCACATCACCACAGACAGCTACATCCCCTGCCTGACCGACCTCTGCAAGGCCTTGTGGGAGGTGATGCTCAGTTACTATCTGACCATGCAGTGGCACGATGAGCACTACAAAGAAGAAGAGGCTAGTCCTGCAGCAGGTGAGCAAATAAAACTGCGCCTTAAAGGGACAGTTGACCTAACATTTTATTATATTTCCAGACTGGTATACATTACCTGACAAAAGTCTTGTCACCTATCCAAGTTTTAGGAACAACAAATAATAACTTCTAGTTGACCATTTGGTTTCAGAAGTGGCTTATATGAAAGGCAAATGCCTCTAGATTACCCTTATCTTACCAAAATAAAACATGATCATACCTTGATATTTGATTATATAATTAGAACAATAAAGTCTGACTTTGCTTAGACAAAAGTTTTGTCATTTAACAGAAATAATGTACAGTATAGAATATAAAGTCATGCTGCAGTGGAAACAGAATGAATATTGTGTATGACTCCCATGAGCTTGGACGACTGTATCCATACAACTCTGCAATGACTCAAAATACAGTCATCTGGAATGGCAAAGAAAGCGTTCATGCAGGACTTCCAGAGTTCATCAAGATTCTTTAGATTCATCTTCAATGTCTCCTCCTCCATCTTACCCCAGACATGCTCAATAATGTTCATGTCTGGTGACTTTGCTTTCCAATCCTGGAGCACCTTGACTTTCTTTGCTTTCAGGACCTTTAATGTGGAGGCTGAAGCATGAGTAGGAGTGCTATCCTGCTGAAGAATTTGCCCTCTCCTGTGGTTTGTAATGTAATGGCCAGCACCACTCTCCAGATCTCTTGCACGCCCCCATGCTGAATGTAACCCCAAACCATGACTTTTCCTTCACCAAACTTGACTGATTTCTGTGAGAATCTTGGGTCCATGCGAGTTCCAATATCCAATAGGCCTTTGTGATATACAATATATATATATATATATATATATATATATATATATATATATATATATATATATATGTATATAAAAATATTTTTTGATATATAATTCTATATTATAATTTTATTTATTTTAAAATATATTTAATATATATTATTTTTAGCTAGCCATAACAGCCATGTTTTTATTAACATTATCTGTGGTTATATATTATTTAGTATTTTATAATAAGAAACAAAGATATTAAGGATACAAATATTTTTTTTTTATTTCTTCTTCTTTTTTTGCTCTTTTAAACAGAAGTAAAGAAAAAAAAAAACAGTACACAGTGTCTGACCTGTAAATGTCCCCAGGCAGAATCACACAGTTGCATGTCAAGTGCACTTGCTACTCTTTTTTAGTCTTAATAGCTAATAGTTGATCTTTCTGCTGACGCGACTCCTCTTGTGTTCCTGGAGGTCGTTCTATATTATGTCTCGTTTATATGCGTAACTGTAAATTAGTTTGAGCCGAACGAGCTAGAGATTCACCGGGCATGATGGAGAGATTTGTAAGCATTTCATTAGTGTGAGTCTGCCTTGTGTATTCAGAGGAAATGCAGTAATCGACACAGCAGTGGTCAAGGAGACTGAGCAGGTAATTGAAAGGGCCGCTGTGCTGTTAGCCGATGCAGTGTACTTTGTAACGTTTGCCTTTCTGTCTCGCCTCCGCTTCGATTTCTGAGGTCACTGAGCAGTGCTGGAATAGATTGCTGCTTGTTCTTGGTTCGGTCTTTCATTGGAAATTCATTGAACCTTTCTAAAGTACCTTAATAACCACTATGGAGGGAGGGCATAAGAAACACTACAGACTGAATGGATGTTGTTGGTGTTGGTAATGATGATTTTTGTGGTTATTTTCTATTAATATTAAATGAGGATCATTTATTTTCCACCTCAGGTTTGTACTATATTACAATTTAGCAGTTGTTTGTACTTAAATGTATAGTGCGCCATAAATTAACAATTAATTTACTCACTCTCAAACCATTTTAGAAGCTCAGCTGAACATTCAAGAACATTTTTAGCTAATATTTGTGGTCATTGGTGATTCATAAAATGCATGTCAGCAACTCTTGCACTTTGAGAGTCAGGAAAACATATACAGGCCATTCTTCAACTCCTGCACTTTTAGCCTTGTGAAGTTGAGTATTAAAACAAACTTAACGCAACATAGCCTCATAAGTTTAAACAATTTGTCTAGTTTTAACATCTGTAGGAGGACAAACTTAGATAAGAAGATTTTTTTCCATTGTGAACTGAACAAATGTCAATTCCACCCCATCTAAATATACAGCTTTTTTTCAAAATGAAATACATTTTGGCAGTCAAACATTGTCTAAGATCATTTTTGCACCTAGTTTATCCAATCTTTACACAATATAAATAATAATTAAACATTTGTCAATGAAATAAATTAGTTGTATGCTGAATTGTACAATTGTCACACTTTAAAATGTAATATTAATTTGGTCAAGAGCTTATTAGAAAATAAATAAACTGAATTTGTATATTAAAGACGGTGAACTTACATTGTAAATACACTTTTAATGTGTGATGAAAACATTTTAAATATTTTTTTAAAAATGTGTGTGGTGATGGAAATTACAGTGGTTTAAATGACATTTCAACAGTTTATTATTGAAAATTTAAGATGGCTTCATCGATTAGGTTTGAATTGATACTAGCATTTCATGTATACAAATTACACCTATTTACCTTATTTTGTTTGGTTTTTAAAAACATCTTTGAAGGTGCAACATGTTTGGAAATGACTTAGAATAAAAAACATGACCTTATCAAGCGATATTTACCTTGATTTTTCTTCAAGTGTTGTTGTTAAAATTTTAATTCCCTCCATCTTGAACATGTTCTCAGATGGGACTATTCATTTTCATAGAAACCACCTAAATAATCTTTCACACAAACTTTTTAAAGCGATATTACAGTGTTGTGGTGAAAATGACACTGATACTGTGCGACAGCTACATTTTGTATAAAAAATAATATTGATAATAGTCTCACATTAATAACTATAAAATATTTAAATGATTTCACTAGTGCTTAATTAAGATACAGTAATAGATACCAGATAAATAATATTTAAAAATGTTGTTTTCATTGTTGAAGTTTAAAACTCTGGGTGTGCGACAAGGTGAAAACAGTGAGTTTGACATTTAAAAGGAGGTTGAATAATGTGAAAAAATATAATAGAGAGGTAGTAATTTTTTTAAAGTAGGTGTTATTGTTAGTTTGAACAAAATTATAAATATTTTTGGATATATGATCAAAGGACATAAAAATGCCTGTAGTTTAAGAATTACCCTTACAAGAAAAACTACATGAATACAAGTGGCTCCTGATGATACACTGAGGCTTTAAACAATCAGTCTGTGCAAGCAACTGAATATTTTCATTTTTTAGGTAATATTCAAATGAAAGGTAATTATGGTAGTATTGAGGTGTTTCATGATTTACCTTAATAACGTTATGGAGGTAAGCAAATGAAACGTTACCGACTGAATGGATGTTGTTGCTGTTGGTAATGATGATTTTTGTGCTTATTTTTTTATGAGTGTTAAATGAGGGAAAGTAATATCATTTATTTTCCACCTCAGCTTTGTACTGTATTACGGTTTAGCAGTAGTTTGTACTTAAAGGGATAGTACACCATGAATTAATAATTTATTTTCTCACTTTTAAACCATTTTAGGAGCTCAGCTGAACATTAGATAATATTTTCAGCTAAAGTTGTGGTCATTTGTGATTCATAAAATGAATGTCAGCCACTACTGCACTTTGAGAGTCAAAAAACATATACGGGTAAAATAATATTAATTCAAGTGGCTCCTGATGATTAAACAATCAGTCTGTGCAATAAACAGAAAAGGTAATTATGGTAGTTTTGAGGTGATTTATGAATCGCTAAGCTAAAAATCTTATTTAATGTTCTACTGAAGTAAATAGACATTTATGTCTTGGATGACTTGAGAATAAGTAAATAACAAGAAATATTTTTTTTCATTGTTAGTGGTTATTGCTTAAAGTTATTTTTCGCTTCAATATTTCTTGACATTTCTTGAAAGAAATTTGGATCATGCGGCTTGCCAAAATAATTAATATAAACTTGGCAAAACACACATTTCTCTCCACATCTGCCCTCTAAAAGCAATTACTTCTAACAGTCGTAATTATTCAGCTACTGTGCCAAAATGGCTTTTATACATAACATAAAATTTTATTTAATGATGTAAAATAACTTTAGTGTACCATATGCTTTAAACAAGTTAAAGACCTGCCCATGGGATAGCACCCTCCCAATGAATATTGGATAAGTCGAAATGGCCAACCATTCAGCCCAAAATATACTATCTCATTGAAACTCCAAGTGATTTTACAAGAGAGAAGAGAAGGCTTACAAGTCTTTGGAGAATTTGAATACCTCCAATTTTGTTCTATGTGGTCATGAGCAAGAAATAATGTTCCATGGTTACCAGATTTTAAACTATGAGAGCTAAAAACCGAGGTTCTGCCAGCCAAACACAAGGAAAGAAGACGGAACTGTACAAGGCCTGGGTAATCATCAGCAAGCAAAACAACTGCATTCTGACAGTGAACTGCAGCTGTATGGCAGGGTATGTGAGCATACATTTTTACATATTATTGTAAGCATTCAGTGTCCGCAGTTTAATTAACCATATTTAACTGTTTTTGCTGAATCACTGTTGTAATCAAAAACAAGTAATGTGTATGATTCAGCATAGCGTGAGCTTTCCTGATATGAAATGGGAACTGCAGAGTCAAGCATTTTTAATTAGGTCCTCACTCCATTCAGCTCTTATGATGGCTGTTAGCCAAAGACGTTTGAGGTTGGCATTAAAAGCAGTGTGGTGTACGGTAAAATTTAAGTTTTCTATTTTCGAATTTGGCATCCAACCGCACAACATGACATGTTTGCTATTGCAACAGTGTGCGCGATGTAACCCGTGTGACGTCATGTGTGACGTAGGTTGGTAATTCCCCTATAGAATAGCCATGTTAATAACGTTTTTTTTCACTTACTTTTCAAGTGCCTTGGACTTCTGATTTCGTTGTTGATCTTTATGAATCCCTTAACCAAAGAGCACTGACAGATTCACTACCCCTGAAGAACCCTTTTAGTTTGATCTTGAATTTAAACTAAAGTCAACAAATTTTTTTAAACTAAAGTCAACAAATTTCTTTATTATTATTAATTTAGTTTTTTTTCCACCTTTAATTAGACAGCATAGTAGGGTGTATTGACTAGAAAGCATGGGGATCAGAGAGAGGGGAAGGTTTGGCAAAGTGTGTCAAGGAGGGAATCAAACTCCATCGCCACCACAGTGTAATATGTAGAATACTGTACAAATTAGCCACATTTCAGTTAATACTTAAAACAGTCATCGTCATGTTAGATTTCTTGATTTTGAAGAACTTTCACTCAAAATCCTCTGCTGTCAGTCAAACTGTACGTTGATATTAAATTAAATGTATACAATTTTTACTATAATAGGCACAGATAATCTTTACACGCTCCCACAAGTCATTAAAAGCTTTTTTTAAACCCAGCCATTTTCGATATACACACAAATAGATTTGACGAAAGTCTTGCCCTTGCTCCTTGTGTCATTCTCCTTTCGGTTGAGTGAACGCTGGCGTGTTTGACTGCCGCTGCTCCCCAGACTGGATTTTATTATTACCTTGTTTTACTTTCTAAATTTTTATTTTGTTTTATTTTTTTCCTGGTTTTATTACCTTTTAACACATCGTTTTTGTTACATTTTGACTGGACAACTCCTTTCAGTCAAGCTGTCAAAACGCGAGCTCTTGCCACTACGAAGCTGGCTATCTTCTCTGTCTTAGATAAGTAAGTAAACACTTTCTTTTGGAGTGTCGGTCGTATGCTGGTTTTGGTGTAGGTGATCTTAGTAAGGGCAACTTTCCCATCTACTTGCACCATTTTCGTTTAGTGTGTTGGCTAACACTGTTTTTAAACCTGGCTGTGTATACGCGGCTGCAGGATGTCTATGTTGACGCTTGTCATTGGCTTATTATTTGTTTTGATAAGTGTTTACATGGTGCTCCAGGACTCATTTTCTGCCCTCCGGCTTGTGGATTACTAATATGCTTTTTTACTTGACTTTGGATCTGCATTACTTTAACTGTAAACCCCGGTCAACCTGCCTGTCAGTCTCTACAGTCACTGTGTTGTTCTTGGAATTGTAATTGTAATTGTTCTAGATCAACGTGTACAACTTCACCTCATGGGTCATCATCAGATATACCTGTTCTCTGGTCTCCCTTTTGCCTTTTTCAACGATGACGGACATTTCAGAAATCTTCGTCATTTAAAATTTGTCTCATTAAGACATTTACTAGACATCGATTCAAGTGGATTTGAGTCAATATCTTCCTACATTTCATTGTATTAAGAATAAATTTGGAATTTATCATGACAACCATGACTTTTCGTTACATTCGCCATATTGGCACAGTGCCACCTACTGGTCTGGATCTACGAAAAGTGGTTATTTTTGCTCAAAAGGGTCTAAAACACTTGCTACTTATTGCTGTATTTTTTGTTTCATACTATCAAATCTTATAACGAGTACATCAGAGCCTTTACTGATAAAATATTTGATGTAGTCATTTGAGCCTGGCAGTTTTTTACCATTAAATTGATCTTGATTGTTGTTTGTGTCATGCTTCTTACCTGTCCATAGGAAAGATGATGATGATAATGAATAGATGTAGATAAACGTACATGTAGATTAATTGATGAATAGATGTACATCCTCTCCTTCGATAAACTTCATCTGAGGAGGTGCTGTTACCCTTTCAGAGAATGGAAAAGATGAATGTGTTTTTTAGGATGAGCTGACAGATGATACACTGAACTTGTCAATGTTTTGCATCGGTAATTAATGCCACCTACAGTTCTCTTTAGAAGTCATTGTTCTTGAACTTGAAAATATACAAAAATCGCTAAGCGCTTATTCTCAAGAGCCGTCATGCCTAATGAGTAAAAGCAGCTCTCCAGATGAGGATAAATGATCATTCAGGGGCGACAGGGAAAGTGACACGCTGCAGAGCACTTTCTGCCACCTTATTACTGACGTGAAGAACAACGTGTGGAAAGGTGAAGGCCAGTCTGTGCTGCTGACACACTACTTTTATTAAATGCCCACTTGGTATGTAAACTGAAATCCTGAAAGATTGTTCTGAATTTTCCATTACACGTTGACCTGTATTGACAGCATCAATGACAGTGTTATTGCCTCATGCCTGGATTTAAATAAGTTTTGAATAATATTTTATATATATATATATATATATATATATATATATATATATATATATATATATATATATATATATATATATAAATATGAGCAATATCGCACGAGTAGCAGTGCGATATGGCTGTATATCGGCACTGGTGGGAGGCGCCAACTATATAGGCCCCCACTAGTGCCGATATACAGCCATATCGCAGTGCTACGAGTGTGACATTGCGTTTATACAACAGTTTGACGGCATAATTGTGTATATAAAAGCAAAATCAAACATGGAGAGTCTCAAAAACCCTTTTGTATGAGGAACTACTTTCTTCCGGATTCAAATCATAAGCTGACAGTTGAACAGTTGAGCAAGCATCTTTTAAACTGTAGATCTGTAGTGTCTGCTTTTTGCTGGCTGTATGTGGGCAGAGTAATACACAAAGGGTAAAGAGGCTGTAGGAGTTCTGATATTGCAGATATATATATATATATATAGTATAGGTGGGCATAGATTAATTTTTTAATCTAGATTAATCTCACTGTAATCTTGGAATTAATCTAGATTAAAATAGCACATTTAAATTCTGCCGAAGGCATTCAGAATATGTGTGCTACCCAAATAATGACTAAAAGTAAATCTTTAAGTATGGGTTTCTCAAGCCAGGTGGCGCATTAGACCAGGGGCTCATTTCCAGTTTCCAAAATGCATCACACACTGCTTGAGAAACTGTTCTACTACAATTGGTGATGAAAATAAATGATGTTCAATAAGATGTTCTTTTGTTCACTAACTTTATTCAGTTAAACATGAATTTTGAACTGTAGGCCTACATTAGCTCGAAACAGGGATTTTTGATTACCTTAATCCGACTAAAGTCATAACTGAACTAAACAGAAGTGGAATTAAGATGTGGAGTATGCTTATATTAGTGGCATTATTGAAACACCTCAATCAAACTATTACCGTCATCTAGGACTTTTCGCCATATTTTCTGACAAGATCTACACACGCGGCTGTGCTATATTGAACTGCATCCATGTTAGCTTGTCACGTTTGATGTGGTAATTTCACAGTAGGAATACACACAGGTTCGAAGACTCGTTCTCACCACCTACAGTGCAATTTGGCCAGGTATACATCCGCGCTAAATTATTAAGGTGAAAAGTCATCATAGCTTACGTAGAACAGACCCAGCTCCCAACCCAACTTGGAGAGTAGATTAACGGCTATATTTTTTTACATTAAAAATTAAAAATGTGGACATCAACACAATTCTATTTGGCTCTATACAACAACACAATGGATTTGAAATGCAACTAACAACATGTGCTATTACTGCATACTGCCAGCTTTAATTTGAGAGTATTTACATCCAAATCAGGCGAACGGTGTTGGAAATACAACTGTTTGCATATATGCCTCCCGCTTGTTAAGGGTCCAAAAATAATTAGAAAGAAAAAATCATAAGTCAAGCTTTCGCTTTTTAATACTTGGTTGCAAATCCTTTGCAGTCAATTACAGCCTGAAGTCTAGAATGCATAGACATCACCAGATGCTGGGTTTCATCCCTGATGATGCTCCGCCAGGTCTCTACAGCAACTTTCTTCAGTTCCTGCTTGTCTTTGAAGCATTTCCCTTCAGTTTTGTCTTCAGCAAGTGAAATGCATGCTCAATCGGATTCAGATCAGGTGATTGACTTGGCCATTGCATAACATTCCACTTCTTTCCCTTTAAAAACGTTTTGGTTGCTTTTGCAGTATGCTTTGGGTCATTTCAACCTGCATTGTGAAGCACCATCCAATGAGTTCTGAAGTATTTGGCTTAATTAGAGCAATAAATATTGCCTGAACCACTTTAGAATTCAACCTACTTCTTTTGTCAGCAGTCACATCATCACTAGATACAAGAGAACCAGTTCTATTTGCAGCCATGCATGCCCATTTCATGACACTACTACCATCATGCTTCACTGCTTAGGATCATGAGCAGTTCCTTTCCTTCTCCATACTCTTCTCATTCCATCCCTCTGGTACAAGTTGATCTTGGTCTCATTTGTTCATAGAATGTTGTTAAAGCACTGTGAAGGCTTTTTTAGAACTCTTCCTGTTTTTGAGGCTTACCGGTGGTTATTTTCTTGTGGTTAACCCTCTGTATTCACTCTGGTGTAGTCAATGTAAGCCTGTGTTGTGAGCTTCTGACCAGTACTGCATGTCAGATTTAAGGCCAGTGCTTGCCTAATGACACAGACACCTTCAATCTAAACCATTAGAAACACCCTGCTAAATCAAGCTCTATCTCTCATTACTTTTTTAAAATTAGGATTACTTTTAATAGATTACTTTCTAATTGATTAAGTTTTTTCCCCCCACAAATAGCTGTCAGAGATTATACACCCTCTGAAATTAGACTGCAAAGCAAGTCACAGGCCAGTAGAGGCAATTTACCTGTTGATAGCTTTGGCAGCTATAAGAGGAGAAAAGTGAAGTCATCTCGACACGGACCGAGATGAAAACCGTCGGCAGCGGCTCGCAACAACAGGTGTAATTGTCAATTTCACACAGGGATTGGCGCATTATTCAATGTTACGGACACAAGGAACAAGTTAAGCATAACTTTACATTCAGTACAGTGCTCATTGCAGGACAGAATATCAACTAGATTTGGGTAAATAAGTGATTTGAAACTACCTTAAAAGGGATCTATTGTGCAAAAATCACTTTTATAAGGGGTGTAAACACATTTGAGTGGCAACAGTGTGTGAATATAGCCAGCCTCTAATGGTAAAAATTAATTAATTAAATTTCTTATAATCACACTTGATAAAAACAGCCTACAGAAACACTTTGATTGACATTTTCCCTTTGTACATGTCATCAGAGGGGAAAAGCCCGCCCATTAATGATGATCTCATCCTCATTAGCATAAACAGCCCTGAGTGAGAAGCAGGTGTCGGCTGTTAGAGTTTTGAATCAACCACTTCTGTGACACATAGGCTGTTTCTCAATATGCGTTCTTGTCTGTACTTGCGTTCTTGTGTCCTCATGAAACGTCATTAACCGTCGCCGAAGTATTGTTCCAATTCAAAGTTCACATCTTGCCAAGTACAGATAAAAATTCCCGCCTGTGTACTTGCTCTGCTCTTTTTGCCAAGGATGGTTTGAGAGGTGACTTGTGTGAACTTACAAAGCACAGGTATCCCATAATGCATTGCAGCGTAACCAGCGAAAGGTTATGGCGAAGGAGAAAACCTGCATGGTTTTAAAAATACTTCTTTGCTGTGTTACAAATCAAAGTTTTAAGAATTTTCAGGGGAGAATTTAGTTGTTTTAAACTCGAATCTGCAGTTTATTTATAAAGATAGTGAGTCTTTGGCGATGTGCCTCAGCTTATGCTGACTCCGACTCCCAGCCTTTCAGCAGGAGCTTCGTCATCATCTCCCCCACTGAAAGCAGCTTTACATTGGCCAGTCCATCACGAATGTACCGCTGAATTGCATCTGTCCATTATAGTTAGAACATGGTATTTATTACTTTTTGTGTATTTCTAACAGACAGTTTTTGATCTGATATATCTATTATTTTTTTCTCAGGTGTATTATTTTGTCAGTGTTATTTTGTTACCTTTTATAATTGTCTTTAATTATGTTACCGTGTTGTACAAGGTTTGTTTTTGTTTACCAAATAGCTTAACGTTATCTTTATTTCTTATTGTTGACGTCTTGTACTTTATACTTGCATAAAATCCATTGTAGTTTATTAAATCTGTTAATCAAAGACAGAGGTCTGTGTATAATAACACATTTTACTTCACATTTATATGGATTTATCTTTACATTTTCTTAAATCAAAAATATAAATGTATAATATTAGTATAATATTAATTATAAGGGGTGCTTTATATAATTAAATAATTTTATTGTTAATGTACAGTGAAACCGATGAGTCCATGGTGAGGTAAGTGACGTTATAAACTACACTGCCGTTTAATTTGAAAAAGTACCCGACTTGTGTCCTCGAGAGTTCATTCTTCCAAGTCTGAACTTGGCAAGTTTGAACTTCCAAGGATGCATGTCTCAACTTTGCGTACTTTGTATTGAGAAACAGCCCTATGCATTTATAGCTCCACCCTCTTTTGAAAAGAGGGCTGGGAGCACAATCTCATTTGAATTTAAAGTGACAGACACCATAATGGCATAATTAGTATCAAAACCTGAAAGGAACAGTTTCAAAGAGTTACAAAACATTATTTGTGTGATATTTTGAGCTGAAACTTAAACGTAAAAGTACAATTAGCAATTCTACTGTACATTTAATCCAATAAAAGGACTTGGTGGAAAGAGTAGCCCTCTTTTAAAAACTAGCTATCCCAAACTTTTGACCTGTAGCGTCTGAGCTTGAGTACGAAGTTCCAACGATGGCTGAAGGTCCTGCTTCATAGATTTGACTCTGTTGAAACGGGAATGGAGCAATCGGGAACTTTTGAGAAAGAGCGGTAAATCATGTTTCGCTTTTATTCCTGAACAATTCAGCCATTCGTCTTCATGAGCAGACTGTCAAGTGTGAACGAGGACATTCAAAGTGAAAATTTTGACTTTTTTTTTTTTCTCCAGTATTTAATGTCTCCCTTATGTCGCAGACCAGAAACAGATTTACTGGACTGTTTAAGAAAGACTGACCGTATGATTTTGGCTTCCAGATGATCCTCCTTAAGCACAAGATCGCTGCTTTCAGGCTCAGGAACGCTGGGCTGCTTTGGGTGTTTGAGCTGTGAAAGAAAAGTGGTTTGTCTGGTCGTTTGATGCATGTTTTCAGGGATGTTAAAAGACTTCATTTACTTTGGAACTCTGGTTTTCATGATGTGTGATCTGATGGATAAACTTTTAACTGCTTGATGAAGCCTGTTAGAATGCAGTCAGGATGACCTTATACTGTATTTCAAGTTATGAAAACAAATCACATCCTTTTGTGTGTGTGTGCGTGTGTGCGTGCATGTGTGCGTGTAAAATCAAATAGTATATATACAGTTCAAAATTATTAGCCCTTCTATGATTTTTTTCTTTTTCAAATATTTCCCACATTCTGTTTAACAGCAAGGAATTTTTCATAGTATAATTTATAATATTTTTTCTTGTGGAGAAAGTCTTATTTGTTTATTTTGGCTAGAATAAAAGCAGTTTTTAGGTCAATATTTTTAGCCCTATTAAGCAACTTTTTTCAATGATCCACAGAATAAACCATCATTAAACAATGACTTGCCTATTTAATCCCGGCAAACAGTTTTGTGTTTAATAGACATCTAGACAACTTGGCTAAAACAAGGCTAAGTTTGGATAAATTTAGGGAAGAATAGCCCAAAACTAGACTAGTCATCAAATAGACAGATTAGACAGACTTTATATCTGTAGTCATTCTTTTCTGTTTATTTGATGACTAGTCTAGTTTTGGCCTATTCTTGGACGTTTTTTAGATTTTCACTGACAGGGCAAATTTAGCCTTGTTTTAGCCAAGATGACTATTTTTAGACATCTATTAGACATCTTTTAAAAACAAAAATACTTGCTGGGTAACTTGCCTAATAAACCTATTAAGCCTTTGAATGTCACTTTAAGCTAAATAGTAGTATCTTGAAAAATTCTAGTTAAATATTATACTGTCATCATGGCAAAAGAAATCAGTTATTAGAAATGAGTTATTAAAACTATTATGTTTAGAAATGTGTTGAAAAAAGTTTTCTCTCGGTTAAACAAAAAATTGGGGAAAAATATACAAGGAGGCTAATAATTCAGGAGGGCTAATAATTCACTTCAACGGTATGTAATATCATGAGTGCTGTTTGCCTGAATGTCTTTGTTTGAAAACATGATATTCATTAATCCCACAAACAATGTATTAATATTTTACAATTCTGTGCTTTTAAGCCACCCTAGAGTCAGTTTTATTTTCTTTCATCAAAGAAAATTGGTCCATAATTCATGGCCCGAAATCACTGTGGTGTTTCATTTCTGAATATATCTTTCTTTTTGAATGAATCATTTGAGTCAGTGATCCATTCAGTGGGTGTGGTCATAATGCATACATACTAATTCAAAGATTTTTCTCTAAATATTTAAATTATATATGTATATATATATATATATATATATATATATATATATATATATATATATATATATATATATATATATAATTTTTTTTATTATTAATTTATTTATTTATTTATTAGCCCCCGTATATTTTTCCCCAATTTCTGTTTAATGGAGAAAAAAAAAAAATTCAACACATTTCTAAACATAATAGTTTTAATAACTCATTTCTAAGTTACTTGTCTATAAATTAATTCATTAATTTATTCATTTTCTTTTCGGCTTAGTACCTTAATCAAGGGTAACCACATAAACCAACAAATGTTATACACAGCTGATGCCCTTCCAGTCGCAATACAACAATGGGACACACCCATACACACTCTTTTGGACACATTCACTGCGGCCAATTCAGATTCAATTCACCTGTACCGCATGTCTTTGGACTGTGGGGGAACCCACGCCATTAAGGGGTGAACATGCAAACACTACACAGAAATGCCAACTGACTCAAACCAGTGACCTTCTTGCTGTGAGTCGATCGTGCTACCCACTGTGCCACCGCGACACCCTAAATCTACAAAAAAAATTTACTCCTGAATAAAGAGTAACTATTTTTCAAAACGGACAAGGGGATATATATCTCCCGTTAGTCATTCTTATTTGATTAAACAACTTAAAAATTTTAAGACCAATAACTTAAGATAATATAATTATAAGTAACAAATATGCACAGGTTATCCTGGCATATTGGCACATCATACTAAAGTAAAATGACAGATTTTAAACACTACAGTACTGTAACACGTGTACTGTAAATGTTAGGGATGTAACGGTATCAGAATTTCACGGTACGGTAATACCTTGGTATGCATGTCACGGTACGGTATTTATTGAATCATTTACAGGAAAAAACAAAACTTATGAAAATACTCCAAAAAAGTGCCAAAAGTGTCAATGACATACAAATTAGTCATCTATCTGTAAGCTTTGAAACAGGAACTTCAATTTTAATAACAAAAAAATATTAACCATGTAAAAAAATAAAGTTTCAATTTAGTAGTGTTGAAAACTCATCACATTCAACATTTAATCACTCACTCACTCACTTAGATAGAGATGGCTTTAAAGGAAAATTATCATATAAATATAATCTGGTAAAAGCTGGTATCTCTGGGTATTTACAATGTCCCCTGCAACAGAAAAAAACCCCTCTCATTTGGGACTGAGGTTTCTGGGACAAGAGAGATATGACTTGGCCCAGGTTGACAGCAGTGGGTAACGTTGTGCATTGTCTTTCCCCCACTTGAGAGGACAAACCATGAGTAAGATAGAGGTCTCATATCTGCATCAATCTGAACAGTGTGCTGACAACACCGCTATTCAGTACGCGCGCGACAACACAGCTGATAAGAACTCGCGCGGCAACACCGCTATTCAGTACGCGCGCGGCGACAACACCCGCTTTAGAGTTTTCCAGCACTTTTTCATCCCTGCTTCTAGCAGCACACTCCATTTCCGCATTACTGGATCTGTAGCGACAACAGACCGCAAGGGATGATGGTCAAGCATGGGCTGATGGGAATTGTAGTTTTCGCTACCTCCCGTTCGCTTCATTCGCCTGAGCAAATTTTCTCAGAAGACCTATAGTTTTACCGAGTCATGCGACTTCGGTAATGTCGAAAAAAATTAATATTGCGGTATGACGGTATTTACAATACCTTTACATCCCTAGTAAATGTAATTGGTTACTTTCCACCTCTTGCAGGAACCCACTATAGGCACTCACTCTGAGATTCTGGAAAATATGTGGATTTGTCTCTGGATCGTTGATTTTTGGTTCAGTCATTTATTATTGTGTCTATTTTGTTGTTGTTAATGAGTATTGTGCTCTTGTAATATACATACTCTTATATTTTAGCAAACTGAAATGCAGGTAAACAAACAACTTTTGTCCTCTCAAACATTTACATTTATTCCTGAATCACTGAAGAGGGCAGAACTGACCTGAAATCAGCCATAGCTTTGATTGTAGACTATTAGGGGATGTTTATTTAACAATAGTCCATGACATGATCAAGATGGTTTTGTTTATTTCATAGTGAGATAATGAGGTGCTAATGATGATTCGCTTGTGACTTATTTTTCCTCGTCAGTCTGTTGAAATGAATTATCTCTAATTCTTTTCAGAGAATTAGCCCTCCAGTGTCAGGCTGTCCTGTCAGACTGGGTCAAAGACTTTCTTCTTGTTTTTTCATACCACTCTTTTATGTCTCTTCCCATCATATTCTCCTAAATTGAATGTTGCTTTTAATAAGAAACTTGACATCTAATGATGTTTTTAATAGAACCTTATTTCCTGCTGTTCATAGTGAATTACAGTTGAGCACCTGCATCCTTTGAGATTTACCAGAAAGAAAGGTTATGGCTAATCAATGTCACTTTACCCTTTATATCCTTCCTGAATAAATCTGAGCTTTAGAGCTGTCAGGGTCACCAGAGAACATGAGTCTCTGTCAGGAGTGACACAATAACACACTATTAGCGTTAGCCATTAACAATTCAGCTAACCCATTTGGTTTTATTTGGTAATATATGTTTCTTCCGGGTGCTCCGGTTTCCCCCACAAGTCCAAAGGCATGCGATATAGGTGAACTGAATAAACTAAATTGGCCGTATTGTATATATGTGAATGCAAGAGTGTATGGGTTTTCTCAGTACTGGGTTGCTGCTGGAAGGGCATCCACTGCGTAAAACATGCTGGAATAGTTGGCGGTTCATTCCACTGTGGCAACTCCTGATAAATCATAGACTAAGCCAAATTATCTATGGCATCTCTGCTAATATCTTCTTTGGAACTTTTATTTTTTTAGATTGTATAAATGCATAGTATTGCGTAGTACGCCCTCACCGCCTTCACCACTCCCCTGTAGTACCTTGAGCTCAACCAAGCGTGCCACAACCAAATGTGTTAACTCTTTCTTTAAAGCCTCCTTTTCAACAGTAATTTCAAAATGGCTTGCAATAACCACTAAGTCGTCTTTTCTACACATGTCAATTTGTTCCCAACTCGGTTTGAGAATAAAAGCCTATAAGTCAAATGCCGTAATGCCTGCAAACAGTGTCAGCCATCTTACACAAACACCACCCAACACTCAAGATATGTATGTGGATGCATTTATAGACCTTTTTCTTGGCAGCTGCATGGAGGGCGCCATAGTGACCAGTGTCTTTCAGTAGAATGCTTAGAACGTCCGTTTACGTCATTTACAACAGGTAATTTGCGCTCTGGAAATGGACTTCAAAAGCTTTTTGAGTTGATTACGGAGTGTTTTTGTGACACACAAATTTGTGTTAAAGCCGTTTAACTGTCAGATTTGATTCAAGCACGAGAAAACGTTCTCCTAGTTCACGTGTCTGCCGTCAGAAATACAGTGTGCGTGTGTGTGTATGTGTGTGTGTTCCCAACCTGTCAGCTGTTAGCTCAGCGGCTCTTCAATGCACACACACACACACACACACACACATGCAAAGCATAATGGGTAATTTTGCGTTGTAAGAAAAAGGTCTATAGTCTCACTATAAAATAATTTTGGGAATCTGTAAGATCCCGGACGAGCCCCCATTTGATGTTCCGTTTACGAAACACATAAGCAAACACACAATGGGGTATATGCCGAAGCATGCTAATAGGACTTTTAATTTGCCAGTAACCTGGGTTAAGCGCTTCCGGCGAATTGAATGCCAATGCAAAATCCGGTGCGTTTAAGGTCTGTTTTCTTAAAAAATCAGCGATCTCCACTAGCTGAGTGATATCCGATTTAAAGTGGGTCTCAAATTGTACAAGAAGCACTGCATTAAATTACATTTCCCCCGCCATATATTTATAATATGAGCATTTATATTACCCCAGTATATTCAATGGAGCTTCTGCGTTAGCCTGCTGATTCTGACGGGCGCGTGCGAGTAAACAGCTTTTTGTCTCGTTTTACGCTTGAGCAACTAAATAAATGCTAAAGTTTATTTAACTGAATGTATTTTAATGACATTACAACATCAATGCTGTATAAGGAACCGTATAAAATGGTAAAAAGTTCACAATAACAGGTCACCGGAAGTGTATCAGCATGGGAACTGCACTAGCTCGGCATATACCCTATATAAACAAGTGATGGACAAAATACTAAGACTAACTAAATGCAATAAAGTGAGTTTATTTACAAAGATAGTGATAATAAGTGCAAAAATATGTATATGGAAAGAACAATAAATATTTACAATATATTGAAGTATATTGAAAATTACATATAACAAATGGACACAAGATGTTTGAACAGATAGATGAGAGAGTTTGAGAGACGAGACGCGGGCGGAATCCAAACAATAGAAATAAATGAAACAAAACAATCTATGCTATTGACCCAACCTCTACCCTAACTATCCAAAAGGAAAATATAGCAGTTATTGAAAAGATATCTATTACGCACTACCTGACCTACTCTACTATGTATGAGAAAAACAAAAGTACAGTGGGTGGAGCACGCCGCTTACCTAGTGTGTCTAACTAAAGTGATATTCAAAGCTACGTGTGCACAATTTATGTCGCACGACATTCTTACCTGTCCCACTCTCCAACCTCAGATGCACATTACACTGATGGTTGACAAAATGGAGAACAGACAAATAACAACGGACAAATAACAAGTTGGAACACTGAAAACGGATTGCAATTTCGATGACACACAACACAGAAATTTCAGGGCCTCGCAAATAGCGTCCTGTCACCACTTTTATATCACAGTTGCAGCGGCTGGATTGGAAACAGTGGAGTGACATCAGGGGCGACACGGCCAACAGCTGGGCAGCGGTAGCCAATCTGAGCCACTGTATGGGTAGAAACGGGAGAGAGAGAGAAAAAGATGAAGAGACTAACGGAAAAAAATAACAATAACACAACACAGGAATGTAACAGTGAGCAAGTGTGAGTAAAGAAAAGCTAAGCAAAGCAAAAATTCTTCTTCCACAGTTTACAAAACAACAATGTAGCCAAAAATGTCAACGTTTTTCCCTTGCATTTCATGTTTGAACGACAATTTCTTCACATCAGTCAGCATTTGCACATACAGTATCTGCATAAACTGTCAAAAACAGTAGAAAAAACAGTAGGTCATTATTTGGCACTGTCACCTTGTTAGTAAACAGTAGCTGTAGGGAAGTGACAACCTGCTGTTGGCAACTCGGCACACTTGTTTATGCATAATTTGCTGGTTGTAAAAGATGTGTCTATGCTTTTGGTTGTAATGTCTAGTAAATTCACACTTTTCTGATGTAGCTTTAGGAAACAGTCTGCCATTGTTGTATACGTTCCATGGTTGTTCCGGTCTGAAAAGGAGGTGTTTTAAGGCACAATGTTGGCTGGTCCAAAATGCTTAAACATTGTTTAATACAGTAGTTCTCAAGCTTTTCGGGACCCCCAAAATAACAATGCCAATAACATGCGACCCCCACTATTTTCGGAAGTAGTTATAATCATACAAATGTTGAACACAACACTCACACAAACCAATAGACCTACATAAACACAAGCAAATTGACAACACAAAAAATTGCAACAGTCTAACAAATAGCATTTTTTTTAAATTAAATTTAATATTAAGCTCACCTAATGAGAATGGAGGGCACAATATTTAAGTTACATCACAAGTCTTTTCTTGGTTAAATTTTGGAGATGCCACTTAAAGATCATCCTCCATGTTTAGTGTCCTGTATTTATTTTAAATGTACGTGAGTGCTGCAAAGGTGTCAGAAAGTTTTGCTGGTGCTGTAAAATCTGGTGCAACTGATGCCATTGCTCTGTCGTTAATCTAATGTAAAAACCCTAGGTGTTGCAATCCAATGTAAAAACCAACATAGAAAAAAAACCAAATCCCCCCCCCCCCCCCCCCCAACCCCCCAACCACACTTTGTTATTATTGTTCATTAATTCATTTGCTTGAAATTAGAACTGAATTTAGAAATAGTTTTGAAACAAATCTTTGCGCTTAACTTTGCGCAAAAAACAAATTAAATATGTAGGCCGTGGAGTGCGTACAACACCGTTTCTTTATGTACGAAAGTAAAGAAGTAAAGTAAAGGCCAAATGGAGGAGGCTCGTTCTTTATCCTCGTGCTGCAGATGGTCTGTTTAACTGTTTTCTCGCTAGTGAATCGTTCAGTTTTTCCAATTACAAAGTCCAGTATTTAAATAGCAAATGTGCTATTTAATGCACATCATACTCAAAACACAACCATAACTCATTAATAGAATCAGCACAACAACCCTTTTAGACCATGTGCCAGGGCACAGAGTAGATTTTTCTGTTATTAAAATAGCAAAAGTGATATATATATATATATACATATGTATATATACGTGTGTGTGTGTGTGTGTATATATATATATATATATATATATATATATATATATATATATATATATATATATATACATATATATACATATATATACATATATATACATATATATACATATATATATATATATATATATATATATATATATATATATATATATATATAACACAAATACACACAAACATAATAAACAAAACAATAAAAAATATATACATATATATTTTAAATGTATATTTAATTTGTATCATAAACGTATATGTTTTATATATGAATAGAAATCTACATTTGTGCATGTGTGTATTTATATACAGATAATAACTCATTTACACATAGTGGGCTTCTTGCTCTGAAGAGGTCCTGTGTGTTTGCACTCATTTGTTAGACTCTGGCTTGTTGTGCAGCTCTGTTCATGGACTGCATTTTCATCATACAGCCTGTCCGGTAAGTCTTCTCCTCTCTTTTCCCAAGAATTTCTCGGGATGCTGAAATCTCCACAATGTGCTGTTGCCTGTTTGCTAGTTTGTGGGAGTGAGTGTTTTGGTTGGTGTGTGTTTGTGTGTGTGAGGAGATTATATTTTTCTTGTGCTCTCCAGCTTTTGGCTAGCTGTGATTTAGTGTGAGGCTCTGCATAGCTGTGCTCCTCATGGACTCCAGTGATTGGGGAAGAGCCCATTATTGTCAGGAGCCAAGCAGCTCTTTGATTCGCCTCCAGAAGTGCAGATTCTGCAGGTTTAATGAAAGGAGCTTAGAAAAGAACTTCATTTTTTCGGGAGCTGAACATTGTTGTTGTTTTTTTATTACATTTAAATGGAAATGTTTGAATAGGGGTGTATTTCCTACATATAAATTAGTTCAGCTATTCATATATACATACAGTGGGGGAAATAATTATCCAACATGTCATATTTTTTTCTCAGAAAACATTTCTAAAGGTGTTGTTGACTTGAAATTTTCACCAGATGTTGATAACAACCAAATAAATACATATATAAAAAGAAAACAAATCTGATTCATTTACAAATTAAGTTGTCAAAATCAAATGGCTCAAGAAAAAAGTATTGAACACATGAGGAAAGAAAGGGGTTGAAGAAAGAAAGGGTTTAGAAAGGCAGTGAAACCCTGACAGCAGCTTAAATCTCTCAGTAGTTCTTCAGCAACTCTCTGCCCTTCCTTAGTGTAAATTAATATTAGCTGCTTCAGTCCAACATCTACATTAGCTGGATGATGAAGAAGAAACCAGGGTGGACATTTCAGCAAGAAAATGATCCAAAACACAGTCGGGGATACTTTTAAATGCGTTTAGTGAAAGAAAATCAAGCTGTAAAATGTTCCTACCAATCACCTGACTGGAGTCCAATTAAAAATACAAAATAAAGATCAGATTGGATAGGCGAAACACACCGAACCATTTTTTAAATTAAATTATTAGGAATTTTCTTGAATTTTGAATTTCTTACAATTGTTTTTGCTTAATGATAAATTGCATTGCACAATACAAGTCCAAATGATAGCACAAACAAAAACACTGTGAAAACACCTCATGATCTTTACCATACTCAAATCCATTTAGATGAGAATAAAAGGAAATCATTGCCTAAACAAAATTGCTGCCAAAATAACTCAAAATCGTTACCAAAACTACTCAAAATCATTTCCAAAATGAATTAGTCATTACCAAAACGACTCAAAATCATTACCAAAACGACTCAAAATCATTACCAAAACGACTCAAAAACTTACTAAAACAAACTTGAAATCAATACCAAATAAAAGCACTCCCAAAATAAAATCATTGCCAAAAACAAACACAAAATCATTGGCAAACCTAAAAGAAAATTGTTGCCAAAAAAAAATTCAAAATAATTTCCAAGATAAATCAAAAATAATTGCTAAGACAAGATCCCTGCCAAAACAAACTTAAAATTATTGCCAAAATGACTCAACAGTGTTACTAAAACAAACTTAAAATATTGCTAAACAATGTCCAAATAGTTGCCAAAACACCTCAAAATCATTAATAAAGAAAACTCTAAATGACTAAAACAAGTCCAAATAATCGCTCAAACAAAACCAGTGCAAACACCTCATGATCATTACTATACTCAAATTCATTACCAAAACTAACGCAAAATAATTGGCTGAACAAATACACTGCCAAAATGACTCCAAATCATTACCAAAGCAAACTACAAATCATTACCAAAACAAAGTCCAAGTATTTGCTAAAACAAAAACACTGTAAAAACACCTCTATGATCATTACCATACTCAAATTTATTAGCAAATCATATGCTAAATAATTGACAAAACAAAATCACTGGCAAAAGTGCTCAAAATCATTACCAAAACAAACTCCAAATCATGTGTGGTAATTAGCTAAATGTTTTTTAGAAGTTTAGAAGTTTTTTACAGTATTAAAAAAAGTTATTTGCACTGTCAAAAGTGCTCACAAATAAATTTTCAAGTCTGACAGATTAAACGTCAGGAGCATATACACTCCATGATCCATGTAAGATCGTGTCTATAATCTCTCTTGGTATACCCTACCTCAATCTCTCAGACTTTGCTGAGTGTAAACGCTTGAGCTGATACTGTTATCATAACTGGATGAGCCTGCTCTCACAGGAAGTTTAGACTTTTTTAATACCTTCCTTCCTCCCCTTTCCCCCATTTCTGTTCAGAGTGAAGATATTAAACTTCAGAAGGTGGAAATAACCATTTGAGTGCTGAATTGTAATGTAATAGAGGCGTTAGTTGTTCACACACAAAAAGAAACTATATTTTCCAGCTCATTTGATTTTTGCTATATGGTTTAGATTATTTTGCCCTAGAGCTTGAGGAAGTTCTCATAAGCAGTAGGGACTTCATCAAATCTTTCATGTTACGAGTGAGGAAAAGGGTAAAGATTGCCTAAAGCACTGTGGATTTAGCTTTTGTGAAATATCAGTATTTTTCTTGTTCTGGAGATGATTTTGTGATCTGTACAATGATTAATGATGCAAATCCAGTTTTTGAAGTACTGTTAGGGTGAATGTTATCATGCACATTTACTTTGATTATGGGAGTTGTTCTCTTTTCTTCATCCTAAGAGGAGAAAAAAAAAAAAAAACTAAATCATTGCCTTAACAAAATTGCTGCCAAAATGACTCAAAATCATTACCTGAACAAACTCAAAATCATTGCCAAATAAAAAAAAAACTCATTGCTAAAAGCGAAACCACTACCAAAAACAAACACAAAATCCTTGGCAAACCTAAAAGAAAGTAATTTCAAAAACATAATCAAATTGTTGACATGAGACCTACCACAACAAACTCTTTGCCAAAATTTGCAAAACAATCATTCCCAAAAACAAATTTAAAATCATTGCCAAAAGAGCAAATATAATTGCCTAAACAAATTCACCTTCAATACACTAAAATAATTACAAAGACAAACCAAACATAATTGCCAAAACAAGATCTCTATGAAAACAAACTGAAAATCATTGCCAAATTGACTCAAAATCCTTACCAAAACAAAATGCAAATTATTGCCGAACAATGTGTAAATAATTGCCAAAACCTAAACACTGCCAAAACACCTTAGTGAAACATACACAATTGGCTAAACAAAAACGCTAACAAAATGACTAAAAATAATTATCAAAGTAAACTCCAATTCATTACCAAAACATATCCAAAAAAATGCCAAAACAAAAACTGTCAAAACTTTTATAAATAATAACCATACTGAATATCTTTACCAAAACATACACAAAATAATTGGCAATACATAAACACTGCCAAAATGACTCCAAATCTTTACCAAAGCAAACCCCAAATCATTGCCAAAACAAAAACTCTCACAAAACACCTTAAAATCTTTACCATACTCCAATTTATTACCAAAACATACACAAAATGATTGGCAAAACAAAAACACTGCCAAAATCATTACCAAAAGCAAAGCTAAAATCATTACCCAAACAAACTTTAAATCATAACCAAAAAAAAACTCCAAATCACTACTTAAACAAACTCCAAATCACTACTAAAACAAACTTCAAATCATTACCAAAACAAAATCTAAATCATTACCAAAACAAACTCCAAATCATCACTAAAACAAACTGCAAATTGCCAAAAGAAACCCCAAATCATTGCCCAAATGAAAACTCTCACTAAAAACCTCAAAATCATTACCATATCCCATTTTATTACTAAAACATACCCAAAATAATTGGCTAAACAAAAACACTGCCAAAATCAGTCAAAATGATTACCAAAGCAAACTGAAAATCATTGCCAAAACAAATCCCAAATCATTACCAAAACAAACTCCAAATCAGTACTAAAGCAAACTCCAAACCATTACCAAAACAAATTCCAAACAGTTACCAAAACAAGCTCCAAATAGTTCGCAAAACAAACTCCAAATCATTACCAAGGCAAACTTTAAATGATTACCAAAACAAACTCCAAATAGTTACCAAAACAAACTTCAAATCATTACCAAGGCAAAATTTAAATCATTTCCAAAACAAACTTCAAATAGTTCCCAAAACAAATTCCAAATCATTACCAAAGCAAACTTTAAATCATTACCAAAACAAACTCCAAATAGTTCCTAAAACAAACTCCAAATCATTACCAAAGCAAACTTTAAATCATTACCAAAACAAACTCCAAATAGTTCCCAAAACAAACTCTAAATCATTACCAAAGCAAACTTTAAATCATTACCAAAACAAGCTCCAAATAGTTCGCAAGACAAACTCCAAATCATTACCAAGGCAAACTTTAAATGATTACCAACACAAACTCCAAATAGTTACCAAAACAAACTTCAAATCATTACCAAGGCAAAATTTAAATCATTTCCAAAACAAACTTCAAATAGTTCCCAAAACAAACTCTAAATCATTACCAAAGCAAACTTTAAATCATTACCAAAACAAACTCCAAATAGTTCCCAAAACAAACTCCAAATCATTACAAATCAAACTCCTAATCATTACCAACGCAAACACTCTTCCAAAACACCTCAAAATCTTTACCAAACCCCAATTTATTACCAAAACATACAAACAATAATTGGCTAAACAAAAACACAGCCAAAATGAGTCAGAATCATTACCAAAACAAACTCCAAATAATTGCTAAAACTATCTTCAAATCACCAAAAGAAACCTTAAATCATTGCCAAAGCACAAACACTGTCAAACTAAATCATAAAAGAAACCGTCACCAAAACAAACACTAAATCATTGCAAAAGCATAAAATGAAACCTAATCCCTGTCAATAGAAACAAAATCAAAGCATATGGAAAAAAAGGTAAAGGTGGCCTGTAGCTCTGTGTATTTAGCCTTTCAGAAATATCAGTATTTTGCATGTTCTGTTCAACTATGAGTTATGCAAATCCAGGTTTTGAAGAATACAAGAGGGAGAATGTTTCATGTACTTACTGTAAAATGAAAGACTGGTTTGCTTTGACTTTGGGAGTTATTTTCCTCTCTCCAGTGGTCCCAAGATGAGACATGAAGCCTACACAGACTCTTGAGTGATGACTGTGGGCTCTCTAAGGGTTTAACTGTTATATAAAAATGCTCTTCTCCTATATAAAAGCTCTCCTTTCTTGAATGCCAAACATCAGTCTGCTGGCTGCGCCGAGCGAAATGCTATCAATCACTGGTGTTGAGCTCTCCTCTGAAGCGTTTATTTAACAGACCCAAGATATTTTGTGTCTTGTTGTGTTTCCCCTGTTTCCACCAACAAGATTGTAGGTGCCAAAGCTAGTGCCCAATTAGGATCTGCTCTGGGCTGCATTTCCCAAAACTGTTAGAGCTGGCGGACTTTCTTAACTCCCTTAATGCTACCCTGCAGTTCCCAAAACAGCTCAATTTAAGAGTGTCCCACTCCTTCATTGTGCAGAAACTCCAGCCACTTCTTTTTTTCATATCAAGTCATTTCGTATGTGTGAATATGCCAAGATTCCCACTCATGTTGTACCTCTTATATTGTGTATTTGTTTTGTTGTTCTGTTTGTAATTTCCATCACCAAGGTAAGTTCCTTGTGCACTACCTGACACAAGTCTTGTCACCTATCCAAGTTTTAGAAACAACAAATAATAACTTGACTTCTAGTCAGAAGTGGCTTATATAAAAGGTAAAGGCCTTTTAATTTTTAATGATTTAATTCGGACAGTAAAGTCTGACATTGCTTAGACAAAAGTCTTGTCACTTAACAGAAATAATGTCCAGTACAGAATATAAAGTCATGCTGCATTGGAGAAAGAATGAATATTGTGTCTGACTCCCATGAGCTTGGAGGACTGCATCAATACATCTCTGCAATGACTCAAATAACTTATTAATCAAGTCATCTTAAATGGCATCGAAAATTCATGCAGGACTCCCTAAGTTCATCAAGATTCTTTGGATTCATCTTCAATGCCTCCTTCTTCATCTTACCCCAGGCATGCTCAATAATGTTCATGTCTGGTGACTGGGCTGGTCAATCCTGGAGCACATTGACCTTCTTTGCTTTCATGAACTTTGATGTGGAGGCTGAAGTGTGAGGAGGAGCGCTGCCATCCACTCTGCAGATCTCTCGCACATCCTCATACTAAATGTAACCCAAACCATGATTTTTCCTTCACCAAACTTGACTGATATATGTGAGAATCTTGGGTCCATGCTGGTTCCAATAGGTCTTCAGCAGTATTTGGGATGATGGGGATGCAGTTTAACAGATGATTCATCTTTTTTATGTTTTGTCAGTGATTCTTTTGGGAATAGATTGCTTTTGTTTTGGCAATTGTTTTCTGTCATTTTATTTTTTTGACAATGATTTTGTTTTAAAATACAATGTTTTCGTTTTTTGGCAATATTTCAGTTTGTATTGACAATTGTTTTATTTATCTTAGCAACAATTGATTTGATAAATAAATAGATAGAAAGATTTTGTCTTACTTGGCAATAATTTTATTTTGACAGTTTTTGTTTGTTTGATTAATTGAAATGGTTGCGTCTTATTTTGTCAATAATTTACATTTTTTTATTTTATGTTTTGTCAACTATTACTTTGTTTTGTCAGCTATTCTGTTTTATCAGTGGTTTTGTTTTGTAATGCAGTGATTTTATGTTTTGGCAACGATTTTGTTTTGACAGTTTTTGTTTTGGTGATGATTTTGTTTTGCTTTTCTAAATGGCTGTTTTTGCATAGATTTGAGCTGTGCCTTTAATGTTTTGGCATTGATTTTGCTTTAGTCTGGCAATACCTTTGTTTTGCCCAGTCATTTAGCCTCAGCAGCAGTGTTGTTGTCTTGTGTTTTTGTTGATTTTGGTAGTTCTCAGTAGTTTTGGCTTTGAAAAAAACAGCCCTACTTCAGTGTTAAGTAGTTAATGATCTCTGGCATGGTTTGTTTGACTAAAAGGATTTTGTCTTGTTTTGGCATTAATTTTATTTTGCCAGTATTTGTTTTTGTTGTTTTAGCAGGGATTTTGTTTTATCAATGATTTTATGTTTTGTGAATATTTGGTTTAACAGTGGTTTTGTTTTGTTTTGGCAGCAATTTTGTTTTAACAGTGGTTTTGTTTTGTATTGCAATGATTTTATGTTTTGACAGCGATTCTGTTTTGGCAGGTTTTGTTTTGGTGATGATTTTGTTTTGTTTTTCTAAATGGTTAGTTTTGCATTAATTTGAGCATTGCCTTTAATGTTTTGGCATTAGTTAGTCTGCCAATATTTTTGTTTTGGCAGCAATCCTGTTTTATCAGTGGTTTTGTTTTGTATTGCAGTGATTTTCTGTTTTGGCAATGACTTTGTTTTGAAAGCATTTGTTTTGGTGATTTTGTTTTGCTTTTCTAAATTGTTGTTTTTGCAATTCTATGTTGTTTTGGCTTTGAAAAAACAGCACTACTTCACTTTTAAGTAGTTAGTGGTCTCTGGCATGAAAATGCAGGCAGGTGTAATGCTCATTTACTGCATTTGGCTTCTACAGGAGGTTCATGTCTACTTGCTTGTATTGGCAATCATTTTATTTTGCCAGTTTTTGTTGTTATTTGTTTGATTAAAAATTTTATTGTCTTGTTTTGGCAATTTTATTTAGCCAGTATTTGTTGTTGTTGTTGTTGTTGTTTTTTTTTGTTGTGACTGTATGTTTTAATTCGGCAATGATTTTATTTTAGCAGTGATTTTATGTTTTGTGAAATATTTCTTTGTTTCATCAAATTCTGTTTCATCAGTGGTTTTGTTTTGTATTGCAGTGATTTTATGTTTTGGCAGTGATTTTGTTTTGAGGGGTTTTGTTTTGGTGGTGGGTTTTGCTTTGATTTAAGAAATTGTTGTTTTTGGATTGATTTGAGTTATGCCTTTAATGTTTTGCCATTGGTTTTGCTTTAGTCTGGCAATACTTTTGTTTTGCCAGTCATTTTGCTTCAGCAGCAGTGTTGTTGTCTTGTGTTTTTGTTGATTTTGGTAGTTCTAAGTTGTTTTGGCTTTGAAAAAAACAGCACTACTTCAGTGTTAAGTAGTTAGTGGTCTCTGGCATGAAAAGGCAGGCAGGTGTAATGCTCATTTACTGCATTTGGCTTTTTCCACAGGAGGTTTACATCTACTTGCTTGTTTGTTTTCTCCAGAGATGACTTACAGCGAGAGTGCTGAGGTGGAACCATTTGTATAATCTGCACATCAATGACACGATAATTATGTTGTATCGCTAAGAGCCTGCTAGAGTATCGGTCCAGAATAAATCCCACCTGAAGGGCTTTTATATTTAGTCACTCTCTCTGTCACGCTGTGCGCATATAGACATTAAGATCAGTCGCCTACATTCACGCTCTTAATACACTCATGTCTTGCTGTGCTCGTCTCCGCGGGTCATATCATCATAAGTATCCTTCTCTTTACATTAGAGCGGATGCATAATGGCCAAAGCAATGAAAAGCTGCACTATGAATTCACAATGAACCGACGCAGAAGTTCTCAGTGCTTTGTCTCGTTTTGTTCTGGTGCGCATTACATAAACCGAAACGGCTTCTGTCAGGATAGATGATGCACATCTAGGTGGTGGATTTCGATGACTCTGATAGATGTCCTGTTTGATTAAGCTCACTTTGTTATGTCAGGATAAACACTTGGCCTGATTTAAAGTGACAGCTGCTTTGTATCAAGGAAGAGCTTGTTTTTTGGTGGTATTGTTGTAAGACAGGAGGGTCAGACTCATTATGGGCTGAGGATCAAAACGCATTATGTTGGCTGCATTTGATGCATATTTGTTTGTTTTTTTACACATTCTTTTACATTTGTGTACTAAGGTGAATATTTTTGGAAATTATAAGGTGTCTAACTGTATTTATGCATTTTTGAAAAATGTTTTAGACAAAAAAAAGTTTAATTGCAAAATTATTAACCTATTTTGAACTGTTTCTGACTGTATTTCTTTTTTTTTTTGTGATTATTTATTTATTGCAGAACAAAGCCAGCATACATAGCTAGCAACAACTATATACTGTACAAGCCAGGGTTTGCATTAAATGACAAATGACCTTCATACACCATTAATATGATATAACTTATCTTTCAGTACACTTTAGTTTATCTAGTTATCATATAGGAAATGTTCTCAATTAAATCAGACCATGCTTTGATTGTTTGGGGTTTAGCTCTGTTAGTTATTGCTTTGGAACGTTCTAACAGCGCAATATTTTTTAGTTCTATATGCCACATTTTGTTTGCTGGGAATGCGGGTTCATGCCAAATTTTAAATACAAACTTTTTGGCTGTAGCTAGTGCAGTATGAAATGTCCTACGTTGGAAAGTGTTTAAGTGTATTTCTATGTTCTGACAGCTTCTTGTTCCTGTCGATGTTCATCACTCCATTTTTCATAATTAAACTCAAATAAAATTAAACCTGTTTGTTTATTTTTCTTTTTTTATTTATATTCAAAAGGGAAGCGAGTGAAGCAAATAACAGAGTAGTGGGAAGAAGCAGAGGAAATAAAACTACATATGTTTACCTGCTGGCTTTCGTGGAAATAATATACAGTTGAAGTCAGAATTATTAACCCCCCTTTGCTTTTTTTTTTCTTTCTTTTTTTATATATTTCCCAAATGATGTTGAACAGAGCATATTTCACAGTATGTCTGATAATATTTTTTCTTAAAGTCTTAGTTTTATTTTTACTAGAATGAAAGCAGTTTAAAAAAATTTTTTTTTTTAATTTTAGGGACAAAATTTTTAGCTCCTTTAAGCCATATATTTTTTGATAGTCTACAAAACAAACCATCATTATACAATAATTTTCCTAATTACCCTAACCTGCTTAGTTAACCAAATTAACCGACTTAAGCCTTTAAATGTCACTTTAAGCTGTATAGAAGTGTCTTGAAAAATATCTTGTCAGACATTATGTACTGTCATCATGACAAAGATAAAATAAATCAGTTATTAAAAATGAGTTTAGAAATGTGTTGAAAAAATCTTCGCCCCATTAAACAGAAATTGCGGAAAAAATTAAACAGGGGGTGAATAATTCAGGGGGGCTAATAGTTCTTCAGCTGTATATATTTGTTTAACAGAAACAGAACGAGCAGGAATATGATATTGACCTTACAACTGGGATCAACGACTTATCTTTTGTCAGGTAGTGTAGAGTCATTTTATAAATATCGCTCATTTTGAATGTTTTTTTTTAATCAAAATCTCCTTTAACTTTGGTTTGTATTTCATAATTTCAGCTTGACTTAAAATTCCAGCTGTTTTTAGATAAAAAAATTTAAGATCAAGCTTAAAGATAATCCACAAACATGACGAAACGATGTGCCAAACTTCAACAGACTAACCCAAGCTCCAGTCATAATAACGCACAATGAGAATACTAGACTATTAGCTCCTTTATCTAAAATAAATCTCATATTTCTAGAAGACTCCGTCGCCGAAGGCTCAGACGAATCCACCGTGGGCCGCAGCTACGTGAAGAAGAAGCTTGAACACGGCTTAACGCGGATCTGGCAGGTAAAAAAAAAGGGTGCTCATTTACTCTCCTCTGTCTCTGTTTGTTCTCCGTTCCTCCATTAGCTTCATGACTCGCCCTCTCGCCCTCTATCTGCCCGCAGGACGTCCAATTGAAAGTGAAAGCCTATTTGCTGGGAACTGACATGTCCAACTTCAAGTACGACGACTTCATTGTGGTTCTGGATGTTATCAGCAGGTAGAAACCCACTTCGCTCATTAGCGCTAATTGGATTGGCCCTTCGGGGACCGACTGCGCCCCCGTCCTCTTCAGCCTCATGAGAAACTCCCCTAAAGAGAACTCGGGGCCAGGGGGGCATCAATGAAACCATTTGTTCTCCTGCGCTTGTCCCCATTAACAGGGCTCAATTAAAAGGCCATTTTGCGTGTGAAAGCGCAGACCTCTGTATTGATCCTGCCTCGGGGTCGCTGACTTGTGCGAATAGAAGCACCATGTCCTGCTCTCAGAGGGACATGTGATTTGAAGAAGCTCTTTTTGGGGGGGTTAATGAGAATGTTTAAGCATATTTTATGATATTGATATTGATATTCTTGTTTTTGCTCTCAGGTTGATGCAGGTGGGAGAGGAATTCTGCGGCAGTAAGTCCGAGGTGTTGCAGGAGTCCATTAAGAGACAGAGCGTGAACTACTTTAAGAACTATCACAGGTGAGATAAACAACCCTCGACCGAGCTGACAATCATTTCCAGGAGGGATTCACTGGTTAATATGTGTTATAATATGTGGAGTATGTGTTTTTTTAAATATATATTGGCTTAGCTGGAAGTTAGTAGCACTTTGCGTTTTTCCAAATAGAGATGAATAAATAAGGAAACCAATGTATTTTTCTGTTGGCTTTCGTGCTTATAGTGCATCATTTTTGCATTCCTATTTTAAAGCAATTTTCACATTAAATTTAAAGCAATATTATCTAAAAATCTTTAGTTGTTGATGCTTAATTTTTGGAGTATTCTAGCAAATGGATTTGCTCAAATTTATTGCTTAGTGTTAGGCTGTGTTCACACCAGACACTGAACGCGTGGATAAATCCCGTGTGAACATTTGAGTGTAATCACTTCATTCAAGCGTCAAACCCCGCTTCATTCGCGTGTCAAATCCGCTTCATTCGCACGTCAAATTCCCTTCAGAACTGACGCGGATCTGCATGATGGGCAGGGCTTCTGTCTGCCCGGTGACTGTAGCTTCATTGCTAAATGGCTAACATGGATTTTATTGAGAAAATAACAGTGTTTATGTGTTCATTCATTCATTCATTTTCTTGTCGGCTTAGTCCCTTTATTAATCCGAGGTCGCCACAGCGGAATGAACCGCCAACTTATCCAGCAAGTTTTTACGCAGCGGATGCCCTTCCAGCCGCAACCCATCTCTGGGAAACATCTACACATACACACACACACATTAAAACACTACGGACAATTTAGCCTGCCCAATGCACCTGTACCACATGTCTTTGGACTGTGGGGGAAACCGGAGCAACCGGAGGAAACCCACGCGAACGCAGGGAGAACATGCAAACTCCACACAGAAACACCAACTGAGCCGAGGATCGAACCAGCGACCCAGCGACCCTTCTTGCTGTGAGACGAACGTGCTACCCACTGCGCCACTGTGTCGCCGTTTATGTGTTTATGAAGGCTAAAAACAGCATCGATACGTTTAGGGCAGTGTCTGAGTTCACTAGATCCTTTCAAAGGTGCATCCAGCTCTTTGAGCTCATAAACTCCTCCAAAAACTGAACCTGGATGATGGAAGCTTTCAGCGGTGCTTCTGACTGAGCTGAGCCCAGTTTGATGCACTTTTTGTCGGTGACGGCTGGAGGACTTCTCCCGGGACACCAACAACAGGCGATACGTCACAACCACGCCCCCACAAGAGCAAGCTTCTGATTGGTTAACGTGGCGCGGATGTCTGCTGAAGTTCAGATTTTCCAACGATTCCGAGCGATTCTAACTGGTTTAGTTAGACTGACTGTAAAGCATAACCGAATGTATTTACTTGAGATAGATACTCCGCAACACTGGATATTGTGTTAACTGCTCGCGTAGGCTATTTGATTTGTTCGCACACTGTCTTAGTTATATTGTGTGATGGAAGGATTCACCGCTGAGACGCGATTCAGTTATGAGTCCATTCAGTATGATTTCGCCTATCTGGTACTACATGTAAAAGTGTATCAATGATGAAGACTACTTGGTTAACCTAACGTTGACTGGACTGTTTTCACGGTAGTGCAGAAAAAATAAGAGACTGTCCTGGAAAAATTTGGACATCTGATCAGCCTTATGGGTGACTAAAACAGGGCTATTCAATATTGTGATTGGGCTACAGCCTCTCTGAGCCCCAGTTTAGCTCCGGCGTCACTGTTTTTGAAAAGCAGCGAAGCGAAAGGAATAATTCACATTATTAATGAGAGAAAGCATAACGCAGGTGTTTCCCTCGTCATAGCACAAATTAATTCTTCAGCCAATTAAGGGCCTCCTTTTTCCGTGGACCCTGGGGCTTCAGCGCCACCTAGCCCTTACGTTAATCTGGCCCTGTCAACTGTTTTAAGAAAAAAAACATTTTGGGTGTTCAATTCCATCCCAGAGATTATTTTATTTAGTTCTTTCTGTTTAAGTTCAGGGTTTATGTCAGTGTCAAACACTACGTTTATTTACAATTTACCAAAGCAATGGTCAATGATGGGTTTTTCTATTCAGATTGATTTATTAATTGCAAGATTGCTTTAATGAGATACCTTTAACCTCATTCTGGCCTTTATGGTGTCAGTTTTGTTGCAGTTTAACTTTATAAACACACAAAAAGTATTTAACGGATTTGTCAATCCACTAGATTTTGTTAGTGTAAATAAAAAAATCTAAAATGTATTTACAGTGGTTCCTTATTATTTGTGGGTGTTATGTTCTAAAAACAACCCGCAATAGGTGAAATCCGCAAAGTAGTATGCTTTATTTTTACAGTACAACACTTCAGAGTCACATTGATAGCGATCGATGATTAAATTTGGCTAGCTGTATGCACTCGGTGCTGTACAGGAGACACGGCACGGAGGAGATTGATTGACAATGGTCTACAGCCAATCAGGACGCAATACACAATGCAGTAATCAGGACACAGGACACAATATGCTGTCGGAAAAAAGCATGTCAAGTTGCACTAAAAAATCTGCAAAACAACGAGGCCACGAAAAGTGAATCACGTTTCACTGTATATGAAAACTAGAAAAATGGCCTAGCATAAGTATTTTCCGGACTGAAAAAAAAAAAACCACACCGAAGGACATCCGCTGTGTAAAACATATGCTGGAATAGTTGACAGTTCATTCCACTGTGTCGACCTCTGATAAATAAGAGACTAAGCCAAAGGAAAATGAATGAATGAATGAATGAATGAATGAATGAATGAATGAATGAATGAATAAATTAATTTAATAATTAAAAACCCAACTTCAAGATGACATAAAAATTAAAAATGCAGACACGTTTCCGTGTTTTAGCACTCATCCCTGCAGCCCTCTGTTGTTTCCTCTGATATTGTTGTTTATTTGCACTCTGCATTTTTCATTTAGTCGACTGAATAAATGAATTATGCAAATGAGCTAACACTGCAAACGTGCCTAAATAAATCTGCACATTTTCAATGTCACAGTGTTCCTGTGGAATAAAGTGTATCATGGCTCTTTCAACACCCAAGGTCATGAGTGTAGAATATATTATGTAAATATAATAACTACATCACATCCTCTTTTGTGTTAATAGATACAGTATACAATCACATATTAAACTGATTATGACTAACAGTAATTACTGCATTCAGATACTGTCCACATTTCAGTTTTGGGTTGCGCTCTATTATAAGGTGATGTATTGACAGTGTGATTCAATTATCTGGTGAGTCCCAAATGATTCATGTATCTAGTGAATACTATGAATTAATCACATGTACCTACTATATGGCCTGGGTTATAATGTGGGTTCGATTTAAGGTTAGATACAGGCAATTAAGCATAACTCATTGTAATTATAGTAAGTAGATGGAAGATGTGAAACAACATCACTTCAAATTACACTGTTAACTTTAATGTGCTTGAATATATCTTAAATGGTACAATGTAAGCAAAAATGATGATAATAATAACAATAATAGGCGGCACGGTGGTTCATTGGTAAGCACTGTCACAACAAGAAGGTTGCTGGTTCAAGTCCCAGCTGGGCCAGTTGGCATTTCTGTGTGAAGTGTGCATGTTCTCCCCATGTTGGTGTGGGTTTTCTCTGGGTGCTCCGGTTTCCCCCACCGTTCAAAAACATCCGCTAGGATGAGTGTGTATGGGTGTTTCCCAGTACTGGGTTATGGCTGGAACGGCATCCGCTATATATAACATATGCTGGAATAGTTGGCGGGTAAATGAATGAATGAATAATAATAATAATATTGTATCTAAGTGGCTGGCACATACTCATTGTGTTCTCTGTACTGTGGCTAGAATAATGCAAGGGATGGCCAGCCTGGCTTTTGTTCGCACTGCTGGCAAATTGGATTTGATTTTCAAATTGGATCTACAGGATTGATTGTCTCCACATTGTCTTTGAGCAAGTGTTGAAATCTGATTTAGTGCTCTGAATCTGGTAGATCTACATCAGTTGCTGTAGTAAGGATGTACGTCAGGCCAATGCCAAGAGACTACAGCAGTGGGTAGCTGTCAATGAGAGAACAGAAAGCTGTAAAATGTTGTCTAATTTTGCTCATGTCCTTCATAACATCTTGCCATTGTGCTGAACCCACGAGATGCTGGAAACAACATAAATGACAAAGTGATTTTAGGCATTTGAGCATATTCTGTCCAAAACTGCTGACTTGTTATTTACACCCCGAATGTTGCTTACTTCACTATGTGGGGGGAGTATATTTAGATGGAGATTATTCTGAATAATGAACATTTTAATGCACGCCAAAAATAAGATGCTTTTTGGAGATGACTGTAAAACAAAAGTGAATTGCTGCTGGAGTCAACTGTACAAATACTGTTTCTGCTGAGATGGAGGATCTTGACATTGTTTCTAAATATTCAAGAAGTTGGATAGCTGACGTATTTCCAATAAGACCATAATTGGACCATTCAATATTTAATTTAAGTCATCGTGAACAGGAAGTTGCTGAGACTTTTATTTTCGTATGTTGATGTACACCCAACTGAAATCGAATATTGAGTTGGGGCGGGGCTTTCTTTTTGCACATTATTTACTTCTAGCAAACTAACGGTAAGAGGGGCGTGGTTTAGAATATTGTAGCTGAAGCCATGAAACATGGAAGGAAATAGTCAGGTTTTGATTGAAGAGTATCAAAACCAATGCCAAGAGACTACAGCAGCTGGTAGCTGTCAATAAGAGGACGGAAAACTACAAAATTTGTCTCATTTTGCTCCTTCATAACATCTTGCGCTGAAGATGCTTGAAACAACATAAATGACAAAGGGATTTTAGCCATTTGAGCATATTCTGTCCAAAACTGCTGACTCAGAATTTAATCACTGAATTGTTTTTTACTTGATGAGTGTATTTAGATGAAGGTTATTCTGAATAATGAACACTTTGATCCTTGCCAAAAATAAGAAGATGATTTTTGGAATTGAAGATTATCAAAAGAAACATTTTTTTCCAGTGGATTAGCGTTCATCTTTAGTTCATCTAAAAAATAACAATGTGCACTAGCAAAATAAACGTTAACATTTCAGTTCATAGATATATAAACTAGATATCGCATAGGGACCCTGAGCATGCGTCAATAGCGCCGCCACATTGGTACAGTGCTCCCAGGACAAATGTTATTCAACCGCACTAGTCAAGACAGTGTTATTACGTGAAGATGCGGGACTTTAGCGCTGTCTACGTGTGTAGTAACGAGCAAACAAAGAAAACAAAGCACAAAGGCAGAACATTTCATAGGTAATATTAAGTTTTTTTTCTGTTTTTGAATGTTCTGAACTTTTGTGCTAATCAGGTAACGTTATTGATGATGACATTCACTTACTGCATTCATCATACGGCAAAGCAGCTCCAACTCGGCTTATGCTAGTTTTGTTGAATAAAATCAGCAAACAATGCAAAAGAAATATGACAACGAAATGCTGCGCTGCCAGAAACTTGTATTATTGTCGGCTAACGTTAATGAAAGAGTCGTTTGGGGGATTCATTCACAAAGTGAAAGCAGGAGAGGAGGTGTGTTTCAGGACACGGAGTATATTAAATTTAACAGGGAGGGTGAATAGTACATTTCTGTGCACACAAACACAAGCTTTTTGTCTGGAATGCCTGTGCGGTCACTGATCCATCAATGTAGAAAAGTGATGTAAAATTATAATTTTCGTAATTAGAAATAAAAATAAAAATACTAACATCCAGGAAAACTCCCGATCACAGATATATGTGTATATGTGTATATCTCTGGCTTTGGATGGCCACAGTCCTCCACTGTACCTTGGTCCCGCATTCATTTCAAAGGAGCGCTACCCTGTAGCAAGATGGCGGCGCTATTGACACGTTCCGTCCAATAGACAACAATAGGCCAGGCGACATCTAGTGTATATATCTATGATTTCAGTTTAGGTCACAATTTATGCTATTAATTTCTGGCTTATTATTAAAATATTAACTGTTCATTAGTAGTTATAAAGTATGATCTTATTCTACATCCGTAATCCCACCCAAAATCTAATCCTATCTTCGACCTTACTAACTGTTAATAAGCACCTAATTTCCTAGCTTACAAAGCCAATGGTGTTAGTTAATGGTTTGTTAATACTATGAATTGTAACTTAATATAACGCAATATCAAATAAACATTGTAATTGTACATTGTAAAACATCCAAATTCCCAATAAGTGTGGATTTAAAAAGTCAGATCCATTTTGATTTTGCTCTAAAAGTATATTTACAGAGTGCAGGATTGCAGGCTTAGTATGCACCATACTGTATAATTTATTTAAAGAGAGAGTTCTGTCATCATTTTCTCTGTTTTCACTTGTTTAAAGTTTATTTCAGTTTCTTCTGTTGAACCCTAAAGAAGATGGCAGGTAGTGTAAGGATTGCAGCTTACGCTGCTATTCTGAACCAATAGTCGGAAACAGAAAGCAGTTGAAAGATGGCGTGTTTAAATCCATTATTTATCTGACTCCATTGTAATTAATCTGACTCCATTAAAGTTGTTATCATCATTGATAAAGAGAAAGAATCTCTACGTCTTAAAGCAGGCAAAGTTGTTTATTAAGTTACATGATCAAATATACAGACATTAGAATGACACAAACTAACATACTGTATAAAGAAATTAGCTGTAACATATGCACTGCTGAGCAACAAAGACGGTGAAACTGCCTTTGTTAGCATATGAGGCTACGCACTCGTGTGCGGGAGAAGCAGAGTAAAAGCCATTCTCCCAGATCAACAGTTACCTTTACCTATTATACCCTGAGCAAAGCATTGTCAAACATGAGTGAAAACCAACCCTCAAAACCAGCTGAACATGAGAACAAAGTTGAAGAGATAAAGTGGGGGAGAAGTACATTAACATACTCTCCTCAGGCCATGACCCAACAATAGTAAATATATTGTAGATTGAAATACAATTAATCGATGTCTCTGTTGATTTCATCACTACAACACTGAAGTCATAAACTGTCAAATGACACCAAACATGACAAAGTTATATGAAGGAAGAACACGAGCAGATGAATTGTGTATGGTGAAGAGCACATGGTTACTGTAAGCAAATGGTAGAGATGTGTTTCGGAGCTGTGAGGAACTCTGCCTTACCAGGAGGACCCATCCCATGCTTGGAATGTCTCAGTAGTGCTTCATTAGCATAGAAGGAAAAGTATATAATATTTTCTCAGCTTACCAAAGCACTCATTGACTTTCATAGTATTTTTTTCCCCTACAATTAAAGTCAGTGGGTGCCAGAAACCGGCAGTCCTCAGAGTATCTTCTTTTGTATTCAACAGAAGAAAGGGAAAGTAGATAATGAGGTAATTAAAACATTTTGGGGTGAACTATCCCTTTAGGTCAGTTATAAAAAAATCTGATTTGGATAAATGTCCCCGCTGCTATAGTCAGCAGTGAAAAGACCTTTTCTGCTTGATGAGATGGAGGACATTGAAAGAGGGCGTCTTACCATTATTTCTGAATATTCAAGCAGTTGGACAGCATCCATAAAGCGATTATCTGTCACTCTTCTGAATGCTTAATCTCTGCTGTCGCCGTGTCGCCATTAACACATTTTGCCATTACAATACACATTGTGCCCTCTGGCTTAGAGGACAAAACGATCCACTTTCCCTTCAAGTGCTTTGAAAATGATGCATTTAAAATATCATGCATTGAAGTCATAACTACAGATGGTATTTCGAATGTCAAACGCCCTGCTGTTGGCTACACTTTATTCAAATTTAGAGAGCTTATGGCAACTTATAATCAGGTGGTATGTTCTATAGAGATTAGTTGAGGACTTCATTTTGTTGCATTCATTGTGAATTATAATGCCGGTTTTTGACATTTTGCACAAGCCTTTTGGTATTGACCTTGTCTGGCAGCGGGCCACTTTGACACTCATTGTAGCAGGACGTACCTCTAACCTTCTTCACCCATCGACTTTTCCTTGGATCGTTTTTTTTGCCAGCCCATTTCATTTTCATTGAGTTGAATGGCAAAGGGTCTCCAGCTCACAAAAGCCAACCTCTTGTCATTTCTCCCCTACAGAACTCGCCTGGAGGAGCTGCGAATGTTTCTTGAAAATGAAACGTGGGAATTGTGCCCTGTGAAGTCCAACTTCAGTATCGCCCAGCTCCACGTAAGCCTTAATGTCATTGAGAGTTGTTTAAATTGATGAATTACAAATCAGATTACTGTAATTGAGTAGTTTTCCTCAGGAATTGTATTTTGCATTGATAAAGCCTTGTTTAGACTGCATGACTTTAAACATCGGCAGATCGCTGTGCCGTTCAAACTACACCGGATTTTGTCTTTAAATCACTGTTGTGTTCACACTACACAACACTTCGTAAATGATCTACAAGATGGGGTCACACTACATGATCCGACAACAACTCGTTCGCCAACAGCTCAGTCAAGCTACCAATCCACAGCCAATGAAATGTTGAGGGAGGAGCCGGCAAAAAAACTGAATACTATTGGCTGCCTGTGTGCTGATTAAATCCCTGACAGCGTTTCAAACTTCTCTGAAAGCTTTCAAGGGAGATCAATCGCTCATCTGTTATGTTTAATGGGATAGATGTGGCTTTAACACTAGTACTACAGAGGCAATAAGACAGTTTTTAATTTTTATTATTTAATAACTCTATAACACCCTGATGTTTCCTAAACCTCTGTGTATTTCTTTTTAGCAGTGTTATTTTTTAAATTTAAACAGAGCAGAACTGAGTATTTCTATCTTTAATTACCATATTGGTCAAAATGACTGCATGCACGTTTGCTACTTTTCACTATGACGTTAAATATGCTGGCCTTTTTTGCCTAGCAACTTCCTGCTAACAATAACATAAATTTACTTCTGATATAACTTTCAAAACAAGATATTCTGTTCCGCGAAATAGCTCCTGTTTATGAAAGTGAAAATGAAAACAAGGAACAGACCCTTACGGGTGTTCTAGTATCTTAACTACATATTTAAAGGCTGTATTACCAAAACAGATAACATTTTTAGGGTAATGGTGTCGTAAAATATGATAACAGACATTCAAACCTTAATTTTATTATCTCAATAGATTTTAATGTATTTTTGACATGACAAAATGACGTCTAATATGAGAACGATCAGAACAAATGCTATGATAATTGGTAACTCCTCTGGAATATTCAGAATGCTAGATATTGGAGGTGTTGGCGATGCCTCAGCGAGCCTCATTGACTGTAATTGTACATTGTAAAACATCTGAATTCCCAATAAGTGTGGATTTGAAAAGTCAGATCCATTTTGATTTGCTCTTAAAGTATATTTGCGGAGTGCAGTATTAGTATGCATCAAGCTACTGTATGATTTATTTAAAGAGAAATTTCACCTAAAAATGACGAATCATTTTCTCTGTTTTCACTTGTTTAAAGCTTATTTCTTTCTTCTGTTAAACACAAAAGAAGATGGTAGGTAGCACTCATTGACTTCCATGGTTTTCTTTTTCCTTCCATTTTTTTACAATGGAAGTAGATGGATGCCAGAAACCGGCAGTCCTCAGAATATCTACTTTTGTGTTCAACAGAAGAAAGGGAGAGTAGATAATGAGGTAATTAAAACATTTTGGGGCGAACTATCCCTTTAAGTCAGTTATAAAAATAAATCTGATTTGAATAAATATCCCCGGTGCTATAATCAGCAGTGAAAAGATTATTTCTGCTTGATGAGATGGAGGACATTGAAAGAGGGCAACTTGTTCAGGGCGTTGTTCAGTAGTTCACACATAAAGACTGCTGAGCACCCCCAGATTTTTTCTCGATCACAGCACGATCTGTCGGCAAGCTTTCGAATAGAGCTTAAAATCCTGTAGTGTGAACTAGGCTTAAACAGTTATCACAAGCTAAGACGCTTTAGTAGTGCTTTTTAGCATTCAGCATTTAGTAAATATACTGTAAGTAAAAAAGTCACCAGTGTTACCAGTTGAAACCTAAAATGGTGATAAGGTAACCTATAAAAGAGTATACAGCGGGGAGTATTAAATATGTCTCCATTTTTTCTCAGAAAACATATTTCTGACGGTGCTGTTGACTTGAAATGTTCACCAGATGTTGATAACAACCAAAGAAATCCATATATACAAAAAAAACTCAAATCTAATTAATTTACAAATGAATTCATGTGTAATAAATGAAATCACAGTGAGAAAAAGTATTGACCACATGAAGATAGGGAGATGTAGAAAGGCAGTGAAAGCCCAGGCAGCAGCTGAAATCGCTCAGTAGTTCTTTAGCAACCTTCTGCTCTGTGTCATTGTAAATTAATGTCAGCTACTTCAGTCCATCTACATTCGCAGTAGGATGAAGATGAAACCACGGTGGACATTTCAGCAAGACAATAATCCAAAACAAAGTCAAGGAAACTCTCAAATGCTTTCAGAGAAAGAAAATCAAGCTGTAGAATGGCCCACCCAATCACCTGATCCAATCCAATAGAGAATAGAAAATATAGATCAGATTTAATAGACCCACAGAACCATCAAGATGTTTCCACTCTGTTGAAGTCTGTGAAAAATCACACATGAGCAATTCATGTCATTTCATTCTCCATCCGAGAGGCGTCTTTAAGCTGCCGTCATTTAAAAAAGCCTTTTATATAAAGTATTAAATACGTTTTTAATAGTTCAGTACTTTCTGCTTCTGTCATTCCATTGTTATTACACATAATTAATTTTTCATGGCGTGTTCAATACTTATTTTCGGCGCTGTAATTTACTCTATGCTTCCTGTACATATCCTGGGTCAGAAAGTGTTCTTTATGCGAGCCCATACTGTGATAATAAGCTAAATCCACAGTGTGTGCTATTCTAACCAAATAGTAGACATTTTTTTGTTGATCATCTTCCTTCAGATTTTCCGTCTTGCTGTAATGGGCTGCTTTTATATGCATTTTAAATCTAACGAAAAGCTTGACATCTTGATAAATGAGGGTAAGCATCATCACTGATTGTATTCCAGCATAAGCTGTTTTCTCTCCTAGTCAGGGTACATCCGTCTCAAAACAAATTACACTGTGGAACGCCGGAATATTCACCCGAGAGTATCTGCCGAATAAACCGAAATGCATCTCTTTCAATTATTATATGCTAAACAGGGTCTCACTCTTGATAAACTGTTCTCTGATGGACCTTTTAAGCAGTTTTTGTGCTGAATATACAGGTGTTTTCTTAAAGAACTGCACTAGAGAAAATGGGTATTGAAAAGCACATGAGTGAATGGCGTAATCAACGGTGCTCTTTAATGAGGCACATTTCCATAACGATTTCTTGCCGGAGCTCTGATGCGCAGAGTGGTTGAACTATGAGAACTATGCTATTGTGCTTTCACCTTTGCATCTTAGTTCTTGTTTTTTATGACTAGTATATTCAGAATTTTCAATACAAATCTTAATGCATCTGTAATATTTATCAAATACTCCTTGAATGGTTAATAAACACAAACACGCAGTATCATTAAACCCAGTCTCTCACTGCTGATGGCGCAAACCCAAATTAATACATCGTTAGCAAACAAACAACATACTCAAAAAACAAGTGCAGGTGGGTGTTTTCATGACCTGTCTTTTAGTTGTTTGATCTGCATGTTTCTCTTCTTTTTCAGGAGTTTAAGTTCATGGGTCAGTGTCGTTCTCCTTCAGTGTCTCCCAGCAGGCAGCCAGAATTCACAGATCTGCTGGAGCTTTCTCTGTTCGAGCAGTACCTGGAGGGTGGAAACCCCTTCGAGATGCAGATAGACAACAAAGAAGAGGAGACTGAGGACGTCCTGGCTTCTAATGGGGTATATAGTAGTTTGAATGATGGTCATGTTATGTACAGTTTTATATACTGTTGAATATACAATTATTAGCCCTTACTGAATTATTAGTCCTCCTGTATAATTTCCCTCTAATTTTTGTTTAACGGAAAGATTTTTTTTTTCAATTTCTAAACATAATAGTTTTAATAACTCATTTCTAATAACTGATTTATTTCATCTTTGCCATGATGACAGTACATAGTATTTTACTAGATATTAAGATTGATATTTAAAGGGTTACCTAGGTTAATTAGGTAAGTTAGAGTTGAGCTTAAAATGTTTTTTTTTTTTTTTATCAAAAGCTGCTTTTATTCTAGCTGAAATAAAACAAATAAGACTTTCTCCAGAAGAAAAAATATTATAGGAAATACTGTGAAAAATCCCTTGCCCTGTTAAACATCATTTCGGAAATATCTAAAAAAGAAACAATTCACAGGAGGGCTATTAATTATGTCTTTAACAGTAGATGGTGAAGGGTGAGTAAATGATGACAGAATTTCCATTCAGTCAAAAACAGGCTTTTAATGAAAGTGTCAATTTAGAAATTGTAGGTTTTTTCAACCTAAACATACAGAAAACTATTTAAAATATCTCATTGCAGTTCATTAATTTGTGTGTGTAAATTTCAGTGAGCACATACACCAAACCTTACCAATTTATTCGTATCTAAATTCTGAAGGTTAATACAGGGGGAAATGTTATTTGCCTGATTTTGGACAAAACTGAAAATGCTGTATTTTTAATACAGTGATAAAGTTATTTAAAAAAAGCAACCTAAAATACTACATATTGAATTATATACTCTATATTTAAATTTAACAGTTTAGAAAACTTGAAATACAAAATTAATTTTCCTACTCTTAATCAATCAACCAGGGAAGAGTGTGTTGATTGCTGGGCGATAATTCGATAGCGATAATTATCATGATATATATATATATACAGTTGATTCTAATTATTATTTTTTAATATTTCCCAAATAATGTTTAACAGAGCAAGGAAAATTTCACAGTATGTCTGATAATATTTTTTCTTGTGGAGAAAGTCTTATTTTTTATTTCAGCTAAAATAAAAGCAGTTTTTAATTTTTTTTAAATCATTATAAGGTCAACATTATTATCCCCTTTAAGTTACATTTGTTTTCGATAGTCTACAGAACAAACCATCTTTATACAATAACTTGCCTAATTACCCCAACCTGCCTAATTAACCTAATTAACCTAGTTAAGCCTTTAAATGCAACTTTAGGCTGTATAGAAGTGTCTAGAAAAATATTCAGTCAAATATAATTTACTGTCATCATGGCAAAGATAAAATAAATCAGTTATTAGAGATGAGTTATTAATACTATTATGTTTTAATATATTATGTTTAATAAACAGAAAAGAGGAAGAAATTAAACAGGGAGGCAAATAATTCAGGGGGCTAAAAATTCTGACTTCAACTGTATGTATATATATATATATATATATGTACATATGTATATATGTATATATATTATTTATTTTTTTTTACTATAATGAAAAACATATAACATTTATTGTGATAAATATCGATATCGACTCATATGAAAAAAAAATTATTGTCATTTTTAAAAAATATTTTTTTGCTATATCACGCAGCTCTAGTTATAACAATTTTTTCGTTTTTACCTTCATCTGCAGTGCCTTTTCCTAAATCATATGTCATGCCAACTGTATGGGACTGAACATTGCTTATTTATTATTATATACAGTATTTCTTTACTTGTTTAATTTAAAGGGATATTTCACGCAAAAATGAAAAATCTGTCATTTACTCCTTCACTCATTCCAAACCTGTCAGACTTTCGTTCATGTGTTTTCAACACTAAAGAAAATATTTTAAAGAAAGATGGAATCCTGTACCCCTTGATTTCCATAGATTTAGTTACAGTCAATGGTTACAGGTTTTCAGCTTTCTTCGAAATATATATTTCTGTTATTGTTGTTATTCAGCAGAAGAAAGAAACTCTTAAAGCTTTGGAAACACTTGAGGATGAAAAAATAGTGAAGAAATTTTCAATTTTGGGTGAAATATACAATTAATAGTTTTTATTTAGCATTTTCTTTTACTCCCAAAATCATACATTGGAGGATTTCACCATTTATAAAACATCCAAACTAGTTTCACAGTCCTCTTTTTTTTCACTGATATCCATTCAACACATTTCAACAATATTTATGCTGCGCTTTTTGGCATCGGGCTTGAGCAAACAGTCATTTTATGATGGTTTACAGTTACATTTATAGTCGTACTAGATGCTTGCCAAACTCACTGCAAAAAGGGGGAAACTAAATGGAAGTGAAAATGGGATGCGTAAATATTTGCTAACGTTAAGTGGCTCATTGTCCTTAGAAGTGTTGACAGAGGCCATTACATGTGTGTGGAGCGAATACTCATCATTATTAAAGCTCTGATGTGCTTGGCGTCTCTGATGATGCTGCTATAATGAAAACAAACGTGTATGTTGATAAAAAAAAAAAAAAAACAGTCCAGCCTTTCCTACAAGTGCTTTTACCCTGAGAGAGAGTACAAAGTGGGGAGGGGAGGGGTTGTTTAGGGATACTTTATATCCCTAAAAAGGGATAATGATAATATTTTTTTTTTCTGGAGAAAAGTCTTATTTGTTTATTTCAGCTAGAATAAAAGCAATTTTTAATTTTTTCAAACCATTTTAAGGTCAAAATTATAATTCTGTAAAAATCCTGACTTCAACTGTACAGAAAAAAATATTATATTGTGAACACTGCATATATATTTTGCATCTTATTATGAAATGTGAAAATAACTGTTTTAAATACATTTTTGTTTTCATGATTCTTTAATGAAAATGCTGTATATTAAGTTGTACACATGAAATGGATTTTTTTGTGTGTGTGTGATTGTTATAACTCAGCTTTAGGTCAAATAGGGAGAAATCCAATATTACGTACATTTTTTCAGTTCAATTTAAATGACACTTTTTAACCCAACAGTTGGCTTTCCCACATTATATAACAGCCCAGCCTTTTTTACAGCGTAAAAACCTCTGATCATTTTATAAATTAACATTTCAATTTATCCTTCCTAGGATCATAAGTTAGCTTTTCTATTAACTGGTAAGGATTTCACCATATAATTGATTTCAGGGACATCGTACCTGACGCAATGTTGCAGCTCTAACTGTAATACCACAGAATGACACTGCTCACATTTCATTTCATGCAGGGCAGCCATAATAGATTTAGATGTGTTGTTCATTTTGATGATTTTTTTAATAGGTAAAATTAGTTTTTCTTTGAACTATTTTGTACTGAACTATAATGTTAATGTATGTTAATGTTTGTACTTTTGTCTCTCTGTTCAGTATGAGTCAGATGAGCTGGAGAAGAGCGTATACCAAGAGTACGACAGTGACAGTGATGTACCCGAGGAGCTGAAACAGGACTACGTGGATGAACAGACAGGGGACGCTCCAGTGAAGAGGTCAGTACTGATTCATCTTGCAGCTCGTGTCACACACTAACACACTTTTTTTTTACGCTAGTGCATCCATGCTACTTCTGAACTTTTATTTCTTGACAAGTTTTGTAAAAGCTGCAAACCCCTTTTAGGCTTGCGTTTGAGTGTAGACAAACAAAAACGCAGACTTTTCCGTAACACTTTATAATAACTACGCACTATGAATCATTTATTAAGCATTAGCAAATAGTTAATTCATCATTTGTTAAGCATCAATTCTACATTCATAGACGTTATAAGCAGTTTATAAGTACAGCTACAAATGCTGTGTTGTTAATCTTCAAGCACATATATAATGTGTTTAATGATTGTGTTTTCATAATTTATCAATCAGAAAGTTTTCATTACTGAATTAGGCATTACGTTAGTTACAAATCAGTTATTAAAGAGTAGTTTTTGACTTTTAAGATCATTTAGATTGAGTAAATAAATGATTAATGAATTATTAAAATTGACATTTATATATTTTATTTTTCAGGCATATAATAACAGTACTTTGTTTGTTAATAAATGCTTTATTAACACAACTTCATGCAGTTTTGTGACCCGAGTGAGGACTATTTATGCTTTGAAATCCCTCATACATGACAATTAAAGGCTTAGGACCCTATCATACACCCGATGCAATAAGGCACAAGATGTGTTTACGCGATGTGTTGCTATTTTCAGATCAGCACAACCCTAATTTTCAAGTTTTGCGTCACGTTTTTTATTTAGCCAAACCATTTGGACCACTTTGTGGACTCATGGTTGTGCCAGTCTAGCTTAGAGGAGTGTTAAGGCACATTGTTGGCGCGTTGCTATTTTGAGGAACTAAAATAGACTGTGCAATAGACCAGCTGAAAGCTTATAACATTATGCAACTTGCTTTTGTATAATGTTATTATTATTAGCAGTATTATTATATTCATATTTATATTTGTTTTATTAAAAACAAGCTTATATTTGTCCACCTGCCAGGTTTTGGACCATATAGGGGATAGACGTGTGTTTGGATATAACTATATATTTTATATATACATATTTTGACCACACTTCTTTTTTTATTGTTCATTTATTAATTTGCTGGAAATTAGAAATAAATTTAATAATCGTTTTAGAGCAAATATTTGTGCTGAACAAATTAAATTATATGTGTAGGCTTATGGATGTCTTCAGTAGAGTGCGTACAACACCGTTTTCTGTGCAATTGAAAGTAAAGAGGCTAAATGGAGGAGGCTCGTTCTTTATCCTGGCGCTGTAGATGCTCTGTTTAACTTTTCTTGCTGGTGAATCATTCAGTTTTTCCACTTACAAAATCTGCCATGTAAATAGCAAATGTGCCATGGCGTGACACAACTGACTCTTAAAGGGAATGGGAGATGAGACCCTGATTGTTTTTTTTTCAAAACACACCTATAACTCATTAAGAAATTAATCTCAACCCTGTTAGACCATGGCGCAAAACATATTTTTTAGTCTTTAAAAAAGCAAAAGTGGATTCGGACACGCCCTTAATGCTTATGCACCATATGCTTTAGACTTTGCGCCTAGATTGTTAAAATAGAGCCCTTAGTATCAAATAAAAAAAAGATTTTTGCAATCAATCGTATTCAGAAATAATATTACTGTACAGTTTAAACAGCAATAAATTATAAATACCAGGAGTCTCAAAATACATTTTTTTATATTTACATAATATTTCATATAAGTTCAGAATATTTAATTTTTCTACACAAAAGTGTGGCTGAACGCTTTCGGTCTCTGATTGGCTCTTTTGAATCGTTGTGTCCATCACATGACCATTAGACTGAATTTTGTTTTGTTAAATACACTCCTGTATATTTTCTTTATTCTGAAATGCCACAATGCTTTTTTTTCATTTTGAGTATACACAACTAAAAGTAAACCCATTGCAGTCTTAAACACTACAAGAAAAAAAAAAACTCTGCCTTCCCATTTTTAGTTTTATTGAATCAAATAATTTTTCTTGATATCTCAACTTATTAGTCGAATCGACTACGGATATTAAGTTAACTATGCATAACAGCTTTGTAAAAGATTGCTGAATAACAGGAGTCCTAAAATAAATACTTAATATGAAAAATCAAGAACAATATCTAATATTTACTTTTACTTTTACGAAACATAAGTGTTTCTGAAAGCTTTTGGTCTCTGATTGGCTCTTTTGGATCGTTGTGTCCATCGGATGACCATCAGGCTGAATTTTGTTTTGTTTTGTTATATGCACTCCTGTATGTTTTCTTTATGTGAAATGCTACATTGTTTTGTTTTTATGCTGAGTATACACAAATAAAAGTAAACCCATTGCAGTGTCATACACTTTAAAAAGTTTTTGTTGTTGTTGTTGAATCAAGTAAGCTTTTCTTGTCATCTCAATTTTTTACATCAGTCAAACCAACTAAAAATATTTAATTATTATAAATCATAATTCTAAAAAGTTAATTAATGTATAACTAAAAAAAAATTAGCTGAAACCTGATTAATTTAACATAAAAACTTTTGTTGACATTAGGGGTGATAATTTCGGTTAATTTTGCCAACCGCCAATTATTAACTCAATATTAACAGTTAACGGGTCAGATTAATATTAAATCATTATTTAATAAAAAAAATAAATAAAAAAATGACGTGTCTATTTTGTGTCTGACACATTAAATATTGCATTTTAAAATACGGATTTATTTTAACATGCAAACACATTAACAACATTCATGTTAACATATCAACAATCTTCACGCACATTATTTTGAATGTGAAATGTTTACCTGTAGATTAAAAAAAAAAGAAATCTGGTACTATGATGTTTATAAATTTATATATATATATATATATTTTATATATATATATATATATATATATATATATATATATATATATATATATATATAAACTGCAGTGTTTCAGATATGTATAATATTGTGAAGACTGAAGGGATGATAAAAATGTAATCTTTTTTTCTCTCTTTCAATAGAGTTTAAATATATATGTACTCTACAATGAAGATTATTAGCTTTTTAATTAATATTTTAAAATAATATATTATAAAGAAGAATCTTTTAAACTTTTATAAATACATTTAGCTTCTGACGTGGATTTTCAGTTGTGTAGTGCAGATGAAGAGACCTTTTCTCAAAACTTCATAATAAAAGTTTTCAATTCAGCCTAAATAATTGATTGAAATTCATTCATTCGTTTTCCTTCGACTTACTCCCTTTATTCATCACGGATCGCCACAGTGGAATGAACCACCAACTTATCCAGCATATGTTTTTACAATTTTTCAATTTATTTTGTTCAATTCACCTATACTGCATGTCTTGTGGGGTAAACCGGAGCACCTGGAGGAAACCCACGTGAACACGAGGAGGACATGCAAACTCCACATAAAAATGCCAACTAACCCAGCCAGGACTCGAACCAGCGACCTTCTTGCTGTGAGGTGACAGTGTTAACTACTGAGCCACCCTGTCGCCTTAATCGAAATTCAATTTAGATATTCATAGCATGATTGTCAGCCTGTCTTCATCGAGCGTGTAATATCATGTTTTCAAAAACGGTCGAATATATTCCGGTCACTTGTTGAAACGCTTCATTAACCTGAGACAGAAATCAGCAGGCAGCAAACTTCTCATTTATGGATTTCATGTTTCCTTTCGGGCAGCGATTTAGTTGTAGATTCAGCCAGTGTACAGCGAACACACAAGCTATCATTAGCCTCTTATAACCAGCGAACGGCATTAATTATTTCATGAAAAACGAGTCTTTTAAGTCCACGAGGCGTCCATTTAGAGCCATTCAGAGCTTTGAAGTCAACTAAAAACGTCTGGAGGAGATTGTTAAAAACGGCTTCTTTCGGGATTCAAGCACGTTGTTGTTTTGCTGAGTTTGCAAACTGACGTGTTTCTTTAATCTCTGCTTTTCTTAATCGCTCCTCACAGTGTTTTACGTGTGATAGAAATGTCATAAATCAAGGGAATGATTAGGGATGTGATTAAACAGTGAAGCCTGATGAATATTTAATGGCTGTTTGTTCCTCATAAAGATGACTGATGGTTTTCGCTGTAGTAAATCAGCCGCTGTATTACATGTTGTGACACTTTGACACATTTTAAAGGAGCGAATGTTTCGCGTGATTAAAGTCACATGAGTTTTCTTGAATGTGATGTTGTGATTCTTGCTTACAAGATGAGATTTCAGTGCCTGTTTGGGAAAACACTGTAATGTTTCGGATTCAATCCACTGCAAAAAGAGTCTTACTTTATTTTTTTGTCTTCTTTCTAGTCCTATTATCAAAAAAATCTTAAATCAATGAATTATTTTATAATCTAGCAAAACATTTTGTATTGTTTTAGTAAAAAATATGTTGAAATTAAGTGAGTTTTTGCTTAAAACAAGCTAAATAATCTGCCAATGTTTGGGATGAGCAAAATAATCTTATTTCAAAGTGAATAACAAGATTATTTTGCTTACCCTGTTGGCAAATTGTTTTGTTTATTTTAAGGGAAAACTGACTTCATTTTGGCATAGTATTTCTTAAAACAAATCTATTTTGTGCTTGTCAAGAAACAAGACAAAAAAAATCAGTAATTGATCAGTTATAAAATAATTAGTAATCAAAAAAGTAAGAAAAGCATTTGCAGTGTACAAACTTATTTCAGTAGACATAATATGTTGTTAACTAGCACAGAAATAAAGCAAAAAGCACTTACAATAGAAGTGAAGGGGTCTGTTTTAAAGTATTTAGAAATGTAAAGCTTATTAAGTACTCAAACAATATTGTAATATGGAAGCTTTTCTCTCATCTAAGAAAAAATATGTTTTTTTCATGACTTTTTAAATCTCAAAATTTTGACTTTAAAATCCAAATTTAAAAGTAAATTTGTATCACATAATTACAACATTAGACATCATAATTTGAAAACTTTAATTGTCAAAATCAGGACATACCAAGTCGAATTAAGAATTAAAATCTTTTAATTATGAGATAAAACCTCTAAAGCCAAAATGCATATTTAGAATGATTTTAATCACTTTAAAAATTGTTTAAAAGTCAAGATAAAGTACTTTTTAAAGTATTTAAATTAATGTTAAATAATCATTAATACTCATAAATTATTTTTTTCTCATAATGACTTAGAATACCAATGTTCTAAAGCCAAAATTTATATTTAGCATAATTTAAAATATATTAAAAAGTACTCCAAGTTACGATAAAGTATTTTTGAAGTAATTTAAAACGATGCTAAAGAGTCATTAATAGTCATAATTATTTATCTCATACTGTACTTGTGACTTAGCATGACAATTTCAGTTTTCTAAAGCCAAAAAGCATATCTAGCATAATTTAAAATACTGTGCGACACAATAAAGTATTTTTTCAAGTATTTAAAATGTTGCTAATTAGCCATTAATAGTCATATTCACAAACTTTATCTCATAATCTAGACTTAGTTTGTAAATTTAAATTTTTTTTCAAAATAATTGGAACTTGTAATCTCAGTCACGACTTTCATGTCTTAATTCTGACTGATATGCCCTTTTGTACAATAATTATTTGGTTATAACTTCATTATTTATTGAATTATGTAAATAATTGTTGCAACAAAAAAATTTTATTTGACTTTTTAGGATAATTTTCTTTTTTAACTCATGTTATTTTTTATTTTATTTAATCTTTCATTTCATTTAGTTTAATGTTATTTTATTTTTTTCATTTAATTTATTTTAATTGTAATTAAATTTTATTCTTATTTGTTTTATTTTATTTTATAAAAATATTATTTTAATTTAATGCTTTTTTGTATTTTATTTTATTAAAATTTTATTTTATGTATTTTATTTTATTTTTAATATTTTTATTTAATTAATTAATTCATTATTAATAAATATTTTATTTTATTTGTTTATTTAGTCTCGTTTTATTTATTTTATCATTTTTTATTATTTTATCATTTTTTTTATCATTACTGTCACTTGTACTTAATTTAAATCCACACTAAAATCAAGTGCATTTTTCCCCCGCTCTTCTTTATTTGTTTTTTTTTCTTTTTATTTATTTATTTATTTATTTATTTATTTATTTATTTATTTATTTATTTATTTATTTATTTATTTATTTATTTATTTATTAATTTATTAATTAATTTATTAATTTATTAATTTATTAATTTATTAATTTATTTAATGTAATTGTTTTAAAAGAAATACATTTATGAAGAAGAAATAAATAAATATTAAATATTATAATATTAATTAATTAATTTATTCTTATTAATTATTTTATTTATTTATTTATTTTGCCTCATTTTATTTATTTAATTAATATTTTTTATGTTTTCTTTTAAATCAGTACTGTCACTTGCGCTTAATTTAAATTCACTCTAAAATCAAGTACGTTTTTTCCCTCACTTGTTTCTTTAATCCAGATAATACATTACATACAGCACATATGTTCTGCAAAATGGAGAACACAGACCTGAATATAGTCTGTGAACCCAGGTTAATGAAGAAAATGTGTGAATGAGGCTCTCCGGTTTTGAAGGTCATTAAAGTGTAATGCGCATCCTGAATTTGTGTGTTCCCTCTTAATCAGCGTGTCCAGAGAGACACTTCGCAGCCGGAAGAGATCCGACTACAACCTGAACCGAGCCAATGCCCCCATCCTCACCAACACCACCCTCAACGTGATCCGCCTAGTTGGTGAGTAATTGACATTTGACCTTAAACCTGTGCATGATAAAACTGACCCTAAGCAAAGGGACTGCAGTTTGACCTCTAATTAACTGGCTAATAGCTCAATTACTATGAAGAAGGTGCATCTGTGGCTCAGCTGCGTTCTGCTTCTGCTTCCGGTCATTATGTCTGTTCTGAGCATGTGTCCGGTCATCTTTACAACTTCATTTGAAAGCATGTTTGACGCGCGAAGGGTAACGTAATGGTTTCAGGATTGTGTGCAGTTTAAGATGAACTAACAGAGTTGGATTGTGAATAGGTGCTGTTTTAAGCCTATGTCTTAAAGTTCTGTATGTTGGCACAAAGCTAAAATATGTAGCCTAAATTTTATTTTATTTTTTGTTTTATTTTATTTGAACGTAAGTGTGTTTTATTTAGTTTAGTTTGTTTATTTATTTCTTTTATATTATTTTCATTTCTTTTATTTTATTGTTTATTTATTTATTTTTAGATTTTATAATTTTTTATAATTTTTATTTTGTTTTATTATTTTATTGAAATGCGTTTATACTTTTTTCCTTTTTTTTGTTTTGTTTATTTTTATTTATTTATTTTTTATGTATTTTTTGTTGAAGAAATACATTAGTGAAGAAGAAATAAATAAATATTACACTAGATTTTGTTGATATATGTTCATTTTTGCATTTGTTTTTAATTTTTTAATTTTTAATTTTATTATTATTCGTATTTTTTCTTATTATTTTATTTAAATGTATTTTATTTTAATTTTCTTTATTTTTCTTTTTTTTTCTTTTTTATTTCTTTGTTTTGTTTTGTTTTATTTATTTTTTGTTTTAGTTTATTTATATACTTATTATTTGTATGTATTTGTTGTTGAAGAAGTTCATGTATGTATATATATATATATATATATATATATATATATATATATATATATATATATATATAATACACATATACACACATGATAAATGCACTTTATTAATGCACATTACATTACATTCCTTTGTTTTTCTTATTTGAACAATAAGACGTTTCCAAAATATGTATTTTAAAAATGACACAGAAGCTTTGTGGTTGTACTATACATTCCACCCTGTGTATTTACCCTTCTTGTGTATCTCACATATCTTTTCCTGATTTGTTTTTCTTTGATAGGGAAATACATGCAGATGATGAACATCCTGAAGCCCATCGCCTTTGATGTCATCCACTGTGTGTCTCAGCTCTTTGATTATTACCTGTATGCCGTCTACACCTTCTTCGGCCGCAATGACATGGTATGCATTTCAAAAAGCATTGCCTTTCTCCTCCCGGGTTCGTTGTTATTACTTAACATTATGAAATATTTATTATATGCAATTGGAATCTTGCTGTGCTGTTTTGTCTGGAAGGTACATGTTCATTAAGAAAAGCGTTCCCGTATACCCTCATAGTTTTTTTCCCCTCTAATGTTTGCAAGGCCGTTGGGCACTGTTCTATAATTATTTCAATTATCATGTGAGCGAGTGTTTAGGCTTTGAGTTTTCCTCAGGAGGCTGGACTTTGAACATCAAAGACAGGTGTAAGTGGCTGTTTCTCTTGGGTTCTTGTGAATGAACTCAGAAGACCACAAGCTGTGAGAGTTGAGATACTGAGATCTTCGTGTGGGTCACATGGAAGTTTAAATAGAAAGTAATTGAAACATCACAACATTCATGCAGTGCATTATTATTTTATTTTTATTTTTCAATATACAGTTGAGGGCAAAAATTATTAGCCCTCCTGTACAATGTTACTTGCCGGCCACTTTATTAGGTACACCTGTTCAACTTCTCGTTAATACAAATTTCTAATCAACCAATCACATGACAGCTACTCAATGCATTGAGGTATTTAGAAATGGTCAAGACGATCTGCTGCAGTTCAAACTGAGCATCAGAATGGGGAAGAAAAGTGATTTAAGTGACTTTAAACATGGTATGGTTGTTGGTGCTATATGAGCTGGTCTGAGTATTTCAGAAACTGCTGATCTACTGGGATTTTCACATACAACCATCTCTAGGGTTTACAGAAAATGGTCTGAAGAGGAGTAAATATCCAGTGAGCGGCTGTCCTGTGGCCGCAAAGGCCTAGTTTATGCCAGAGGTCAGAGGAGAATGACCAGACAGGTTCAAGCAGATAGAAAGGCAACAGTAACTCAAATAACTACTCGTTACAACTTTTAAGGAGTGCAACTGTTACAAAAGATAACTTAATTGATTGTGTTGGAGCAAAACGAAGGAACTGTGTGAAACACAGCATTTTATACACAATGGCTACGTCTGAAACCGCATACTTCCATACTATATAGTGTGCTAAAATCAGTATGTGAGCCGAGTAGTATGTCCGAATTCATAGAATTCGAAAAACAGTATGTGAGAAGTACCCGGATGACTTACTACTTCATGCGAGATTCTGGAGTGCGCATTCCATTCTAACGGCCGAGTTTAAACGTTTAAATTCAAATGCAGTACCTACTGAGTAGTAAGCATTTTCGGACGCAGCCAATATATAGTAAACTACACTCCCCGGTCACTTTTTTAGGTACACCTGTAAAAATGCTGGTTAACGAAAAGACTGATTCGGGTTGGCCAGACTGGTTCGAGTGGAATGACTAATTAAGTAACTCAAATGACCACTTGTTACAACCGAGGTATGCAGAAGAGCATCTCTAAACGCACAACACGTCCAACTTTGAGGCGGATGGGCTACAGCAGCAGAAGATCACACTGGCCTGGTCTGATGAGTCTCGATTTCTGCTGTGACATTCAGATGATAGGGTCAGAATTTGGCGTCAACAACATAAAAGCATGGATCCATCCTCCGTAGTATCAACAGTTCATTCTGGTGATGGGTATTTTCTTAGCACACTTTAGGCCCATTAGTAGCAATTGAGCATCGTGTCAACACCCCAGCCTATATGAGTATTGCAGATGGCCATGTGCTTCTCTTAATGAGCACAGTGTACCCATCTTCTGATGGATACTTCTAGCAGGATATCGTGCCATATAATGAAGCATGAATCATCTCCGACTTGTTTCTTAACAACATGACAATGAGTTCACTGTACTCAAATGGCCTCCACAGTCACCAGAACTCAATCCAATAGAGCACCTTTAGAATGTAGCAAAACGGGACATTCGCATCATGGATGTGCAGCCGACAAATCATGTTAATATGGACCAAAATCTCTGAGGAATATTTACAGTACCTTGTTGAATCTATGTCAGGAAGGATTAAGGCAGTTCTGAAGGCTACCTAATACTCCTGTACCTAATAAAGTGGCCAGTGAGTGTATATTCTATTTCAAATATTTCGCAAATGATGTTTAATAGAGCAAAGAATTGTTTTAATACAATTTTTAAGGTCAATACTATTATCCAATGACTTGCCTAATTAAATTAAATTGCATAGTTAACCTAATTAAGCCTTTAAATTGCACTTTAAGCTGAATACTAGCAACATCACTAAAAATATTATGTATTGTCATCATGCTAAAGACAAAATAAATTAGATATTAGAAATGAGTTATCAAAACTAATGTGTTTAAAAATGTGTTTTAAAAAAGTTTTGACTTCAGCTATACAAAAGATGTACACGATTCTTGACATGTATAAGTCCCTTTATTAATCTAGGGTTCTACAGCTGAATAAACCGCCAACTTATCCAGCATGTTTGACGCAGCAGATGCCCTTCTAGCTGCAACCCATCACTGGGAAACACCCATACATACTCATTCACACACATACACTACGGCAACTTTTAGCTTTCTTAATTCACCTGTACCGCATGTCTTTGGACTGTGAGGGAAACCGGAGCACGCGGAGGAAACCCACGCGAACACGGGGAGTGCATGCAAACTCGACATAGAAATGCCAACTGACCCAGGCTTGGCTTGAATCAGCGCCCTTCTTGCTATGAAGCGATCGTGCGCCACTGTGACGCCCCAAGTTTTATTTATTTACTTATCACTCAATAAGACGTATCTAACAAGTCTTCATTTCATTCACCACTACCTGAATGTCCTGGAATATGCAAAAATGTAGTAGCTCCAGGGTGAGAGTTATTTATTTATTTTGCTCCCTAGAGCACTCTGTTTATTTCCTATCCTAAATGATTGTACAACTTATGCCATGTCACCTGCCAAATGTTACTGGAAAAATAAATTGTACAGGGAATTTTTATTTCCCTGAAGTCTCGCTTTGCAGAAGCTAAACCTGCAAAGACCACTACTAATTGCTATGCATCTTGCTATGCAGACTTGCTTAAACTTTGGTACCTTCATCTTTTTTAACATTTCCCATACAGCAAGTTTCCGAAACCCTAGTTTGTTCCATGAGTTCACCTGTTCGACCTACGGATGTTGCAGGTCATTGTGCTTTGAGCCGGTTTTGAGATCAAAACATGGGACTCAAAGGCCCCGTTTACACTGTCAGGTCTTGATTTCCATTTCCGTGCCCGTCCGACGCCCGATTAATGCCCAGGTCTTGATGCTTGATGCCCAATTCCGATTCGTTGCCTAAATCTGATATGCCTGTCCGTTTATACATTCTTTTAATTGTGAGCCATATCCGATCCATGTCGTTACACTTGCCATACAATTTACGACGTCGCGCATGCGTAAAGGTGGGTTCTAGTATCTGCACCACACTAGCCACGATGATAGAAATTGTCTTGCTTTTAGCTCTGCAGAATATGCGAAGTCCGCCCAGCTTTAAAAGGTTTTTGAAGCGGAAGTGGAGGGAAAGGGCTGTCATCGCAGCTTGCGCCTATGGTTTATATATGGTGTCCTCCACCATTCGGAGGAGTTTGTGGGTACGTGAGAGATCTCGGGTCTGGTGGGTGAAAATTGTTGCGACTGACCACTTTCCTCCTCCATGTTTCCACTGTTGTTTTTGTTGCCGCATCAGCATCTCCACACATGCTCTTCCTTCTACGTCATTAAACCACTGAGAAGTTCAGCATTGTCGCAAGTTTAATGACATACAAAATGGAATTCCTCAATAAATCCGATCTGCCTGTTTACATGATAGGCGAATATATCCGATTTATATCAGATTTATTTCCTCATATGAAGGAGGCCTGAAACTGATCTCTGAATATCTGAATGCATCTGTTTTTGTTCTGTTTACATGGTCATTGAACAGATTCGATCTGTGTCACATATAAGCAGTGGTGGAAAGAGTACTGAAAAATCATACTCAAGTAAAAGTACCATTACTTGCACAATAATGTAGTGCGAGTAGAGTGAAAGTATCTGCTGTAACTATTACTCAAAATATGAGTAAAAAGTAGCGCTTTCAAGAGTACTCAAGAGTAGTGAGTATTACGCTGTAAAAAGTTGTTTTGCATTTACATGCAGTTTGAGCAGGGATGTGTAAACGTAACATTCTGTAGTGCATTTAGTAATCTTCCTACAGTATATTCATTTGTTCCTTCCTTCGTTCCCTCCCTTCATTTGTTCAATCGTTCATATTTGTGTTCCTCCCTTCATTAGGTCCTTTGGTTATTCGTTCGTTCCTTTCTTAGTTTGTTCAGTTCTTCTTTGAATCCTTACTTTATTCATTTGGTCTTTCGTTCGTTTGTTCGTTCATTTATACATTTGTTCATTTCTTCATTCATTCCTTTGGTCCTTCATTCATTCCTCCCTACATTTGCTCGCTCATTCATTCGGTCTTTTGTTAATAATTTTTGTTCTTTCCCTCATTAGGTCCTTTGTTCATTTATTCATCCGTTCGTTCCTTTCTTCCTTTCTACGTTTCCTTCCTTAGTTTGTTCAGTCCTTCCTTGAATCCTTCCTTCATTCATTTGGTCTTCGTTCGGTTCTTTCATTTTTCATTCCTTCCATTTAGTGATTGTTTAAGGCTGTTTGGTGATTTCAGTCATCATACAGTCAACATCTATTTTCTCATCAGTAACATCCAGTCTATTAAAAGTCTGTGTGTCAATGTGTGTATACATTTTGAACATCATCCTGGACATTTTTAATGCTTCTGAAAAGTTTGCTGCATTTATAAAGCACCCATGTGTTGATGTTGTTCAGTATCATGTGATTTGATTTCTGTGCGATTTGACAAGACAGGAATCACAGGACTGATTTTTCTACTTTAGCTAATCCCCGTAGACAAGAAAGAAATAAAGTAGTGACTGCAGATTAAAGGAAAGTAGTGGAGTAAAAGTACAGATACAGCTCTAAAAATGTATTTAAGGGAAAGTAAAGGTACACATTTATAAAACGACTTAATAAATTACAATTCCTAAGAAAAACTACTCAATTACAGTAATTTGAGTATTTGTAATTAGTTACTTTACACCACTGCATATGAGCAAAAAAATCAGAATTGGGTCACATTTAACTGGCATTGTAAACGGCGCCTAAGTAAAGCCAACAATTAATTTGCTGTCCAATGGGTCCGTGCCTCTACAGCACCTTCAAACTAGCAATATGACTTCCCATCCCGGGTGTAATCCTCTGCAAAATCCTCCATTTTTCGAGTTTCAGGACTGCCTTCTCTACTCCATCATGGGGCCTTGAGAACATGATTGCAGGTGTAGATGAATTCCTGAGTGCAAAGGAAGTAGCACTGAAGGATCCCTGAATTATCTCCCTTTTTCCCACACCTGTGTGAGCTGGGAGAATCTGTTGAAGAAGGCTCATTTGTTACACAGAAATGGAGGCAGTAATAAAGCTTATGGTTTGGGTATTGCTTTGGTAGTAGCAGCCCCGTGGTATCTCACTGAAGCTGTTACAGACAAAGACTGCCTGCTGTTCTTGTACTTTCCTGCCTCTTGGCAGTCAAGAAACCACTCTGAAATTCAAAGACAAAAAGACTGGATCTTCTCAAGGCTGATGTGTACATCTTTTTCCAGCTTCCTCTCATCTCACACTGCCTTATCCACAAATCTTTAAAAGCAGGGGTGCTCAAAGTTGGCCCTAGAGGGCGGGTGTTCTGCATAGTTTAGCTTCCTTCAGCACACCTGCCTGGAAGTTTCTAGTAAACCTAGAAAGAGCTTCAGTTGTGTCTAAGGCCCCGTTTACACTAGTGCGTTTTAGTTTGAAAACGCATAAGTTTTGCTACGGTTACGCCATCCGTCCACACTACGCCGGAGTTCTCGAGCGCCGAAAACGGAGCTTTTTGAAAACGCTGGAGAGGCCGTTTTCATTCTAAAACGCTGCTGCTCCGTCTCAGTGTGGATGGGGAAAGACGGAGATATCTGAAAACGGAGGCGGGGCTGCAAACGTTCGCCTATCTGATTGGGGCTTTTCCTCAATATTAAGTAGCCCACACACAGTTCAGTCTCGCATCCTCTTCTTGTAAGTTAAGACTTTGCAAGTTTGATCAAGGCTGCAGTCTCCCCCTTCTCAGTTTGATATGGAAAACATACCGAGGACACGGGTGAATCTTCAAAGGGAACAGTGTACTTTATAACTTCATTTACATCACCTTGGCTACGTTGTTTCACTTTCTCAACAATAAAATGTAAACATGATTTAAGGAACTGCCTATTTTCTT
>NC_141039.2:43345000-43355000 GCF_052040795.2 Danio rerio
ATTTGTAGAATTTTTTTCTATTTCTGCTCAGAATTTTGTAGATAATTTGCGGATTTATGCGGAATGATTTTGAGAGTATCAAAACTAAAAACTTAATACATAAAATAAAAATAAAAGTTTAATGCAAATCCATTTAGATCCACTTATACAGTCAGAATTATTAGCCCCCTTAGAATTTTTTTTCTTCTTTTTTAAATATTTCCCAAATTATGTTTAACAGAACAAGGAAATTTTCACAGTATGTCTGATAATATTTTGGAGAAAGTCTTATTTGTTTTATTTCGGCTAGAACAAATGCAGTTTTTAATTTTTTAAAAAACATTTTAAGGACAAAATTATTCGCCAATTTAAGCTATTTTTTTCTTCAATAGTCTACAGAACAAACCATCAATATACAATAACTTGACTAATTACTCTAACCTGCCTAGTTAACCTAATTAACCTAGTTAAGCCTTTAAATGTCACTTTAAGCTGTAGAAGTGTCTTGGAAAATATGTAGTCAAATATTATTTCCTGTCATCATGGCAAAGATAAAATCAATCAGGTATTAGAAATGAGTTATTAAAACTATTATGTTTAGAAATGTGTTGAAGAAAATCTTCTCTATGTTAAACAGAAATTGGGGGAAAAATAAACAGGGGGGCTAATAATTCAAGGGGGCTAATAATTCTGACTTCAACTGTACATCGGGAAACAAAGCAAGTCTCTCATGTAATATATCTCCAAAAAGATTGAAAAGCGAATTTTAAATAAATCACATAAACACTTTCATATTATTCAATAATATTACTGAAATTATTTTAACAGAATAAATTTAAATCGACACATTTACACAAGTAAATAAATAGACTTAATGATGGGCAAAAAAATCGGAGGAAATCTGCGGATTTCTGTACACGCAGATTCTGTATGGGACTACTAATAACTTTATCTAATTAACTAGTAACTAAAAGCTTTTAAAAGTTAGTTATAATATATAAACATAGTTAAGCTGTAGTTATATAGTATATACAGTTGAAGTCAGAATTATTAGTCCCCCTGTACATTTTTTTCCAGTTTCTGTTTAACGGAGAGCAGATTTTTTCAGCACATTTCTAAACATAATAGTTTTAATAACTCATCTCTAATAACTGATTTCTTTTATCTTTGTCATTATAACAGTAAATAAAATTTGACAAGATTTTATTAGACACTTCTATACAGCTTAAAGTGACATTTAAAGGCTTAACTAGGTTAAAATGGAAATAGTAAAGGTAATTAGGCAAGTTACTGAATAACAATGCTTTGTTCTGTAGACGGAGATATATAGCTTAAGGGGCTAATATTACTGACCTTAAAATGGTGTTAGAAAAATTTAAAACTACTTTTATTCTCGCCGAAATAAAACAAATAAGACTTTCTTCAGAAGAAAATATATTATAGGAAATACTGTGAAAAATTACTTGCTCTGTTAAACATAATTCGGGAAATATTTAAGAAAGAAAAAAAAAATGAGGGCTAATAACTTTAACTGTAAATCACCATTATAACCAAATACAATCATGCACAAAAAAGCAGAATACACAATATCTGCCTTTGCAATGCAAACATGGAAGGATTATATCAATTCTCTACATCTCTCATGTTTTGATGAATATTTGGACTTTTGGATAATCTTATGAATTATTCAGAATCATATTCAAGTTGACATTTATCTCTGTCACTTAAGCAGCTGCCCATTGATGACATCATGGGGACACAGAAGATGATGGGATGGATGAGATGGAAATGAACGTCACCATGATGGATAACAAAACAGGGACGAAATAAAAAAAAACAAGACCTATCCAAAATAAAGAGGAAAACAGGAGAAAGAAAAGTCAAGACCACAGGAGAAGGGAAACACTTACTCTGGTGTTTGCATGTTTCTTTTTTCCCTAGAAACAAAACAAAATGACTGAATTAAATTCTAATATTAATAGTTAAAAGACAACCACACAGAAGCCGATGGAGGGCGAGTCGGGAATGGAGGGGATGCGGATGGTGATGCGGGGTCTCCTTCGGGATCTGATGGCGAGTGACATCATTGGGGGGAAACACACTGGGATTGGCTGATCATGGAGAGGAAACATCTGTCGGAATGGCTCTAAACACAGCAGATGGAACCTTTGGACTGAATGTGTTTCGGTTAATGATTAAATGGTGTAAAACAAAAACCTGATGCTTGATGAGAATGGTAAGCTGCTTTTTGGCAGGGATGTTTTAGAAATCGAGATGCTCTATATAATTTAGATCTTAACTAAGAGACCTCGTTTAATTGTTTCATAAGATGCCATTCCTGTTTATTAAGGTCTAAAATGTAGCTGTAATTTAAATATTGATCATTAAGGGGGTCCTATTATTACCTTTAAACAATGTCACATCTTCAACTCAAAACATTGCATGAATTATTTATTGTAACAAGCTTTAAGTGCTAATTTTTTTAGATGGAAAAAAAACTGCTGTCTTTTGTTTGTCTCTTTAAATGCAAATGAGCTGTTGCTGCCCGCCTCCTTTTCTGAAAAAGGGTGGAGCCTTTACAGCTTGTGCCTCAGTTACTCAGTCAGTTTAAAATCTTGCTTCCAGTTTCACATACATGGTTTAAAGTGAATCCAAGACTGCACTGACCGATCTTAAAATACACTCACCGGACACTTTATTAGGTACACCTTACTTATACTGGGTTAGACCCTCCTTGCTTGAACCGTTGATGAAAGGCAGGATGGATTCATGCTTTCATGTTGCTGATGCTAAAATCTGACCCTACCATCTGAATGTCGCAGCAGAAATCGAGACTCATCAGACCAGGCAACGTTTTTCCAATTTTCTATAGTCCAATTTTGGTGATCCTGTGTGAATTGTAGCCTCAGTTTCCTGTTTTTAGCTGACAGGAGTGGCACCCGGTGTGGTCTTCTGCTACTGTAGCCCATCTGCCTCAAGGTTGGACGTGTTGTGCGTTCAGAGATGCTCTTCTTCATACCTCGGATGTAACGAGTGGTTATTTGAGTTACTGTTGCCTTTCTATCAGCTCGTACCAGCCATTCTTCTCTGACCTCTGGCGTCAACAAGGCATTTGCGCCGCTCACTGGATATTTTCTCTTTTTCGGATCATTCTCTGTGAACCCTAGAGATGGCTGTGTGTGAAAATCCCAGTAGGTCAGCAGTTTTAGATACTCCAGCCCATCTGGCACCAACAACCATGCCACGTTTAAAGTCACTTAAATCAGCTTTCTTCTGCAGCAGATCGCCTTGACCATGTCTACATGCCTAAATGCATTGAGTTGCTGCCATGTGATTGGTTAATTAGAAATTTGCGTTAACGAGCAGTTGGACAGGTGTACCTAATATTGTGGCCAATGAATGTATTCAGTATCAGTGTCTTTGTTCTGTCTCAAATTAAGATAAACAGCCAATGCATAAAATAAATGTAATTTATCACACATATCTGTGTTACTTCAGGGTTCATACACATTTTCATACACATATTCAGGGTTCATACACATTTTAACTACTAAAATTCTATGACTTTTCCAGGATTTTCAAGTAAATTTTCATGACTTAATATTTCATGTAATGTCTATGTATATGTGGTAAATAAGAACAAAACCATTGACTTTTCAAATGTATTACATCATGTTATAAAACACGCAACAATCTATTTAGTTTAAGGACAGAAAAGAAGTAAAGACAACTAACCTACTGTGTATTCAAGTATACAGCTATTTGTTGAGCTTTCCATGACTTTTCCAAAACACTGTGGGCTTTTTTTGTTTTTCCAAAATTTCGAAACTTTTCATGTCAAAATTTCATGACTTTTCCAGGTTTTCCATCACTGTATGAACCCTGTATGTTGCATATTCTAATATCGCGATAATGATAATTTTGCGATATATTGTGCAGCCCTACCACTAATGCTAACCAAGGAAAACGTACCCCTATAGTAATTTCTGAAGAGGACCAAATACTTCCTAGGAGCTATGTTTTTTTTGCAGTTTTAGTTTACGCAAATCCACCAGAGGCCGCTGTGTACGCTTTTTAAGATCTCACATTTTTCTATCGAGTGCCATTCGCGCCTGCTGTTCTCCCGTAAATCCACCAAAAGCTGCTGTCGACTTACTAAATGCCTGATCAACTGACCCACACTCCTCCTTTACTAAACCCAACCAATAGTGTTTTCAAAAGCAGCAATTGACTTGATCACTCACTTTCCTAAACCCAACCGACAGTTTTAAAAAACAATCCAGAAAAAGAAAAGCACTCACCAGATTTTTACCACGTTTTTAAATTTTACCACATTCTCGCCTTGTTATTTACCTTTTTTGAACCGTTCTTTGCATGATTCAAACCGCATCGTCATTGTCATAATCACCAGCGATTCAGCCTGTGCAGAATCATAATAAACTACAAATCCAGTCATGCAACACACACACACACAGTCCTGCTCTAAGTCAACAGTGATTGCAGTGATCACTCACACAGCTGATGCTGCTCACAAACTGATTACATGGACTATTTAATCAGCACAGAAACACTCACTGTTGCTGAGTCTTGTTTACTGTTTATTGACATAACAACACGTTTCCTTTGTCTTGCTTTGCCCTGTTTTGATCCTCGCCTTGTTTATCTGTTTATTCCTGTCTGCTGCCTGCCTTCTGACCATCTGCCTGTGTGTTTGACTACGACTCTGCATTGTCCGTGTATATCTGTTTGCCCCTGTGTTGACCATTGCTTACCTGACCTCTCTAATAAACCTGCATTTAGATCCACACCTCTGTTGTCAGTGTCACTTCAAGTTACAGTCGTGGTCAACTCGTCTCTGCGCCTCAAGTCCGCGGACGTACATGGCGAGCCATTGAACATACTGGTAACGGTAGGAAAGCCATCCACACGAAAGTAAGCGGTCAGTTGGTAAGCATGAAAAGTAACGGCGTCATACTGCCCTGTAGCGTTCGTTTTAAAGATTAAATGCAGCCATACATAGCTCTGGCTACATAATTCGTGATCTCCAGAAATGTATATAGGGCTACATTTTCAGAATGAGCCTATGTTGACTAATGCAACCTAATCATTTAAAGTCAGCATACTGTGACATGCACATTACCAAAACGAAAATTCAGGACTACAAAGTGGTTTGACAGAATTCAGAAATAGCAAATATATAGATTAAATTGCTTATTAGTAACTTTGTAGATGCTTAAACAGCAAAATTACACACTGAAAAAAGTCAAATGCAAAAAGCATAACAGGACCCCTTTAAGTACCCAATAAATATAAGAATCAAGTAAAAAAAAGAGCAGTTTTGTGCTTGCGTGTGTGTGTGTGTGTGTGTGTGTGTGTGTGTGTGTGTGTGTGTGTGTGTATGTGTGCGTGTTCACTTTGACCAAAAGATTAGCACAGTGAACTTACACCCCTTCCCGTCGACAGCACATGGAGTATCCCAGGATGATGAAGAGTACTGTGGCGACTGCTGAGGGCACCGCCAGGGTGATCAGGAAGTCAGCGAAATAATCTCTGCTTTTCAGAGACTCGGAGGGTGGGTTGTACTCGCCGATGTCTGGCAGCACACCAGTGCCCGGGTCTGGGCGGTTACTGTGCACAGGAACAACCTTAGTGATGTCCACCTTCAACAGCAAAGACAAAACGAGCTTTAGCATACTTAGCAAAAATGTATATAATGTGGTTTACAAAAATAATTGTAACACTTATAGAGGACCTATTATACCCCATTTTACAAGATGTAAAATAACTCTCTGATTTCCCTAGAGTGCATATGTGAAGTTTCAGCTTAAAATCCTACACAAATAATGTTTTTATCTCTCTAAATCTTCCCATTTTAGGCTTTGATTCTGATTGTGCCTCTCTGCTAGTGCATTTTAAATTCAAATTAGATTTTAAATGCGGCGGGGCTACAAATGGCTATAAAATAGACATTTTAAGACTTTTTAAGACCCTGCAGAAACCCTATATATTCAAAAGTGACATTTTAGCAGACAGTACTTAAAGCTTTAAAATTATTCTAATATGCTGTCTAATGTCTGATGCCTTAGTATACATTAACTTTATATTTCATTCATTCATTTATTTTCTTTTCATCTTATGTTATTTTTTAATCCAGGGTCGCCACAGTGGAATGAACCACCAAATTTATATTTGCATTAAGCATATATTTATATTTATTTCCTCCACAGGATGTGGGTAAAGACGGTTGGTTAATTACTAAGATCGGTATCAAATTTAAGATTAGTCATAAAATTTTTTTATAAAAAATAAATTAAAAATACAATATGAAACATTTTAATTTATATTGAGCTCTGTTTCATCATCATTTTCCGTTTCTCACTTAAAATTAAAAAATTATAATTATAAAAAGCTTTTTGAAATAACTGTAATTAACAGAACAAGACTAGCTTTACATAAATTTGATAAAACACTATAATATTTAATAGTAATTGAGGTTGAAGGAGTCTCACTTCTTTCATTAAATGTAAATATATACATTTTATTATTCTGTCTTTTCTTAAAATAAAATCAAATAAAATGAAAGAAAATAACATAAAATGATAAAATAAAAAATTTATTTTATTAAATAAAAATAAATAAAATTAATAAAAACAAATAAAATAAAAATAATAAAAACAAATAACTAAAAATAAAAATATATTTTTAATTAAAATAAAAAAAATTAAAATAAAATAAAAATGCTAAAAATGAATAAAAAAATTATAATAATAAAATAAGTAAAATAAAAATACAAAAAATAAATCAATAAAAAAATAATAATACTAATAATAATAACAATAAATAAATAAAATAAAAATAATTAAAATAGAAAATAATACAAATAAAATAAAACTAGTCTAAAATAAAAATTAATTAAAAATAAAAAATAACTAAAAAAATAAATAAAAATAAAAATAATTAAAATAATAAAATAAATAAGATAAAATAATTCAATTAAATAAAAAAATAAAAATAAATAAATAAATAAATGAAAAATAATAAAAATAATAAAATAAATAAGATAAAAATAATTAAATTAAATAAAAAAAAAAAAAATAAATAAAAATAAAAATAAAATAAAAACAAAAAAAATAAAACTAGTCTAAAATAAAAATAAATTAAATAAAAAATGATAAAAATAAATAAAAAAATAATAAAAATAAATAAATAAAACAAAAAAATAATAAAAATAAAATAAATTAAAATAAATAATTTTTTTTAAATAAAATTAAAATAATACAAATTAAAATAATTAAATAATAAAAAATAAAAATAACTAAAATAATAATAGGGAAAAAATAACAAAAACAAATAAAATAAAAATAATAAAAATAAATAATTAAAATAAAAAATAATAAAAAATAAAATAAATAAACAAATAAAATTAAACTACTCTGAAATAAAATAAATTAAATTAAACATGATAAAAACAAATAAATAAAAGAAAAAAGAATAAAAAATAAAATGAATAAAAACTAGTATAAAATAAAAATAAATTAAATAAAACTATAATAAAACTGTAAAAATGTCCTCTAAAAGAATAAACAACATTTGTTTGCACTTAATAGTGGATTGTCTGATGACCTGATGGACAAACAGTCCCACTGTATGGCACAGACCTCAGCTGTAGATCTACTGCTCACCAGAGAAATCTTGCACCAGTCAATGTTAAACTGTGCTCTGAACTTCTTATCGCAGCTGATGACGGGCTCCATCTCCTGACTGCATCTCAGCTGGTTCTGTGGCGTCTCCACCTCCCGAAGACACGATGAGAACTGCACATCTGCTCCCACCATCACATACACACTGACAACAACAACAGAGGATTCATCAAGGACAATCCTTCATGCACAAGAACATGCAAATGCCACACAGAAATGCCAACTGGGCCAGCCAGGACTCGAACCAGCGACCTTCTTGATGTGAGGAGACTGCTAACCACTGAGCCACTCATAAATGTAGATATTTTAAAATAACATTTAAAATGTTGATGATAATTTAATGTCTAAATTATCAGTCAGATGACAGAAGGCATGAAGAAAATTATGAGAAAGTTGATTTGCATATCACATGATCAAATGTGATAACAGTAGGCTTTTACAACAATAGCACTTGACAGATAATATATACAGTAGACATTCTGTCAGCTGTGATGAATGTGTTTTCTGCTCTGACTGAGTCCTTCTAAAACGCCTTCATCTGGACGATTTTATCTCCTGAAAGAGGGCATGAATATTTGATGAACAACTTATGCCAACGCATGAGGGAATTCCTCTAAAGAAATGTGAACGCTGAAGAGAAGCCTCTGCCGTTACGTAAAAACTAGCACATCCCAAAATGCACTGCTCTTGGGCCTTCTGAGACACGATGTTATCTCAGATTAATCAACATAATACTGCAAATTATTCAGCTCCTAAACCAAGTCACAGTTGTTATTAAAAAGCAAATGTTTATCTTGGCATAACAGAGATCAGTCAGAAGTCACAGTATAACAAGTTAAAAATTGAAGGCAATAATGTCTACTGCATAATAACAAACATTTTACTTTATGTAAAATAATGAAATACTAGCCAAAGCAAAATGAAACCTGTACAAAGTATAATAATAATAATAATAATAATAACAACAACAATAATAACAACAACAACAATATTATTATTTTTATTATTATTAATAATAACAACAATAATAATAATAATAATAACAACAACAACAACAACAATAATAATAATAATAATAACAATATTATTATTAATAATAATAACAATAAAAATGACAATAATAACAACAACAACAATATTAATAATAATAATAATAATAATCACAATATTAATAATAATAATAATAATAATAATAATAATAATAATAATAATAATAATAATAATAATAATAATGATGATATTTATAAGAAGTTTCCAATTTTGAAAATTATAGATTTGATGTATTTTTTAACCTTGTTAATTTAAAACATGATCAAAACTATTAAGGAAGCAAAACAAATGACAAATATCAAGGTTTTGAATCAGCCAATAGTTGTTTATAAAGAGTCATTCAGATTCAGTGATCTCTATATATTTAAGATTTTTATATTGACAATCGAGTGTTTGTGATGATACTTTGTTTGGCTTAAGCTTGCCATGGTACCACAAATCATATTGCACTACCTAACAAAAAATTCCACCAATTTCTGTTTAACTTGTAAACACATTTCTAAACATAATAGTTTTAATAACTCATTTCTAATAACTGATTTGTTTTATCTTTGCCATGATGACAGTAAATAATATTTGACTAGATACTTTTCAAGACACTTCTATACAGCTTAAAGTGACACTTAAAGGCTTAACTAGGTTAATTAGGTTAACTAGGCAGGTTAGGGTAATTAGACAAGTTATTATATAACGATGGTTTGTTCTGACTATCGAAAAAAATGTCGCTTGAAGGCGCTAATAATTTTGTCCTTAAAATGATTTTTTTAAAATACTTTTATTCTAGCCAAAATAAAACAAATAAGACTTCCTCCAGAAGAAAAAATATTATCAAACATACTGTGAAATTTTCCTTGCTCTGTTAAACATCATTTTGAAAGTATTTAAAAAGAAAAAAAAATCAAAGGGGCTTAATAGTTCTGACTTCAACTTTATTCGACAATACAGTATTTAAGCTATCATGATATTACTGCACTGTAACTTTGACAACATCCTGGTAGACTTCAAAAGCAGTCAACGATCGAAATTTGTTTTGTTTTTTTTACTAAATAAGTGACACAATTGACAACATCGTCTCTCACGTCATTAAATTCACCATGTAATCAAAATGGACTCTACTTATTATTTAAATGTATATAGTAGTTCTTGTTATCAACTTTCAAATTAGTATCACTTCAATATTTAGTAAAACTTAATGTGCCCTCATAAACCCCTGGAAATGACTTTCTTCACTTGTCACATGGAATTTAGGGTGAGGTTATCAGTCCTTTAGG
>NC_141039.2:43360000-43395000 GCF_052040795.2 Danio rerio
GTCCTCAGACACCAAAATAGGCAGATTCTGGAGGCTGTGATAAACAATCTGATGGGTATTTTCAGCTTAAACAGACACACTCTGTAAACACCAAAGGCGTATCTTACATCTTGTAAAAGGGGTAAAATAGCTGCCCTTTAAGTTAAATGAATCATAAGGTTAACCTTATTAAAAGGTTAACCACAAAATGCTGGGTCAAATTACATCAATTTGTTCCAACACAAAACAATTAATTTAATGTGATTCTTTTTAAAAAATGAATTCATTGAACATAAAACAATTAAGTTGTCCCAAAAAAAGCTCAAGATTTGTATTGATTCAGCTCATTTTAAATAAGTAGTTTAAATGACGGTCGAAACACATGAATTTTAAAACACACGTTTATAAAAGTTCACATTTTAAGTCTGCTAAAATGCTTTGAAAAATGCATAAAAGTGTGACGCTTTACTTGAAAACGTTGTTGTGTGAACAAAATCTTACAGTTTATCTTTTCATTCTTCTCTCTATTTCCAATACTCTGTGCATTTGAACTTGACTTTCTTTTTAATGCATTTATATAACATGGGTGTGTTTCTTTCGTCTAAAAACCCTCAGTGTGGGAGTGTGTGAGAATGTGTTATGTGAGCGAGTGGGAGAATGTGTCTTGGGCCACTCATTGGCTGGTGGACGGTAGTATAATGAGTCACAATCTCAAAACACAGCACGCTCAATGCATCTCACACACACCACCCCGCACTCTGCACATGAAACCCCTTTCTCCGGTGCACACATCGTTCAAGCATTATTTATAGGCAGAAGATGTTGCGTGTTTTCTTCTTCTTCAGTAGCTTATAATAGATACAGGAGACATAGTTTTTTTTATCTTCACAGGAGTGTGTGCTGCACTGGGAGAAATCTACTGCAGAGATGCACTGCACAAACGCCAGATCTCGTGACACTTTCAGATACAAAACAGCTCCCTTAGACACAGTGTGTGCTCACAAGGGGGCTGTGAATCGCTGGAACACATTAAAGGGATAGTTCACCAAATATGAATATTCTGTCATCATTTACTCATCCTTTTTTGGTTCCATATACAGTTAAAGTCGAAGTGATTATTAGCCCTTCTAAATTATTAGCCCCCCCCTGTATATTTTTCCCCCTAATTTCTGTTTAGATTTTTTCAACACATTTCTAAACATAATACTTTTAATAACTCATTTCTAATAACTGTTTTTTTTATCTTTGCCATGATGAAAGTACATAATATTTGACTAGATTTTTTAAGATACTAGTATTCAGCTTAAAGTGACATCTAAAAGCTTAACTCGAATAATCAGGTTAACTATGTGAGTTAGGGTAATTAGGCAAGTGATTGTATAACAATGGTTTGTTCTGCAGACAATTGAAAACAAATATTGCTTAAAAGGGCTAATAATATTGAGCTTAAAATAGTTTTTTTAAAAACTGCTTTTATTCTAGCCGAAATAAAACAAACAAGACTTTTTCTAGAAGAAAAAATATTATCACAAATACTGTTAAAATTTTGAGGCTCCATTAAACATCACATGAGAAATATTTTAAAAAAATAAATATAAAATTCAAAGGGAGGCTAATAATTTTGACTGTATATATTTTTATTTTTGTTTGTTTGTTTGTGTTAGCATATTATTCAATCCAAGATGTGGGACAAAAAAAATTTCAAGTAGTGCACAAAAGGTTAATGTTTGATTTTTTAAATCATTCCAAGTTTAAATGTTGGAACGTTTGAAAGGAATAGGGCATAGGGGAGATAACTGGGAATAGAACACAACTAGGAACTATGCTTCTAACTAGGCATGGGCCGGTATAAGATTCTGACGGTATGATAACCTTGGATAAATATATCACGGTTTCACAGTACCACGGTATTGTGATTACACTCTAAAATATGTTTAAAATGTTTGGGTAAAAAATGAAAAATTCCCCTTTGAACACAATATATTTCATTTTGAGAAACATTTAAAATATTTTGGAACAGTAAACATTTCAGGTTAAATAATTCAAATGAATTATTGCCTTTTGCTGTCTTCATTAGTTTCAAAAACACAGATTTCTTTACCATTTAAATAGCATCTTTGGATATCTTTTCTGCTGAAAATACTATGGTCCTAAAAAAAACGTAAGAAAAGTCTAATAAAATACATAAATAAAAAAATCTTACTCATACCTTAGGAACGGTATTACAGAATTTTTTTTTATTTTTTTTTTATTAAATTAATTGTTTTAAAACCTTGACTATTCCAAACACGCCTTGAAAACGGTTATCGTTAACTACAGCTCTACAAGTTTGCGATGCAAGTATACAAGTTTGCGACACAGTTTTTGAATGTTTGTTGACAGATTTAGGAAACCCCAAATCATTGAACTATGTTTGTAATAACGGAACTTGCAACCTTAGTTGACTAACAATGGTTTTTGGAAACGCACACTTACTAGTTTGTCCATTAATGTGGTCCATCGCACCTATTTTTATAATCACATGATCTCTTATAACAAAATCTTGTTATATGACTTATTTAATGTGTTTGCATTTCCCTAAGAGCTTATGCACATTTTTTCTTATCGAATAAAAAGTTTATCCTACTCAGTTATGCAAAATTATAATGTTCAAAAATGTATGCACAACTTAAGACTACTCTAAAATTGTGTGATTGTACTTTATTTTTACCTATTTATTTATTTATAACATTTTTATGTTAATGTTTTGTGAATGTGGGCATACAATAAAAATAAATAAATGAAGAAATAAATTAAAAAATGTATGCGCATCTTAGAGCAGTGTTTCTCAACTGGGGGGGCAACATTTTCATTGGGTCGCGAAGAGTGTGGTCAAAAAAACAACAAAAGTTTAATTTTTTACTTATTTGGACTTTTATTTTGAAATGCATGCACGACAACCGCACCGTTCGACATATAAAATTTCATTTAATTATAGAAACAAATAAGTCAAAGCGCAAATACGACCCCGGATATGTAAAGTATGGATTTACATATATTGACGGCAAAAAAGACTTAAAGCCTCAGTGTGTCATAAGTAGTGAGGTGCTCTCACAAGAGAGCACAAAACCTTCCAAATTAAAACGATATTTAGAAACCAGACAACACGTTTTATTAACAGTTTAGTTCATGGCAACTGAACTTTTCCTTACCCTAACCACTGTTTACAGTATTTGTCGCTTTTACTCTGTAATTTGATACATTTTGTTAAATGACAGCAATAAAATATAGTTTTTTTGTAAGTCTTGGTGATTTTCTTATGATTTATCTGTCACTACTTGTGTATGCTAACAAATAAATACTAATTGATTATAATTTCTAAAATTGTATTATAGATCCTAAAATTTTGGGTCGCGGCTTGATATCCATGTAAAAACATGGGTCCCATGGCCAAACCAGTTGAGAACCCCTGTCATAGTGTTTCCATCAAGTTTTTTGTTATGCGATAATCTAAAATGCGCATACAAATGGGTGGATGGAAACATAGCTAATGATGTATTTGCAGCCAGACAAATGTTTTGGTCCAACATTGCTGTAAGATCATACAAATATCCATAATTTAATGCCTAGGGAAATCCTCTCATGACAAATATCCATGCTAACATTCACTATTCATGCTAAACATTCGGTATAACAGGCCTGTGCTGAGCAGCTGTGTCACTACTAATGGTTTCATCCATGGTGGGGTATTGATCTGTTTCTGTGATGTTGATGGCTGTGGTTTTGTACATATGGGGGCCACAGATGCATGCCTTGAATAATTAGAGCGCCAGATGGTTTATTCTGTCACCCTGTGGGTGACCATAGCCCATATAAACCTGGGAGCAACAAAACCACATATCAGAGTCTACGTGAGTACTACTCAAGGCAAACTGAAGGTGATGCATTATATTCTAATAGATCAACTATTAATGGTTAATGCCAAACTTTGTGACACCAATTAATGCACAGAGTGAACAGGCACATGCAGGCCCTGCAGGAGAAATAGCTAATCCTGGTTTATGATTTTTATGGGATGACCTTGTGTGGAGCCAAATGTAGAAATTCATCATGTGGCAACTAAGAAAAGACACTTTCTCTTTCACTCCCTCCCTTTTCCGTGACACAGTCAGGGATGTCCTAGTGAACTGTCGAATCAGCTCTGTGTTGTCTTCTCTTTTCCGGTCAAGAGGAATTCATGCACTTCACAATTCGTTGCAAAGCAGTGCAGTCTAATTGCATGATCGCGAAGACGTCAAACTGTTCAAAGTACTGCGCCTGGAGATCAGAGTTGTGCACAAAACTGGGTCAGCTTGTCATGACTAAGCTGTAGCCGGGAACACAGTCAAGGAGAAGCGAGAGAATGCTTTCCCCAAGCCGGCCCTTTATCAGGTAATACCGATTTTCATTTATTATACACTTTAAACAGTGGATATTATGATTTGAATAGAAATGCATTCATTAATAGTGCTGCACAGGGAATTATAAATGTATTATGCACATCAAACAATATGTAAATAAAACTGTTATACATTAGCTGTTGCATCATTGAGCTACAGCATGTTATAATATACACACTAGCGGTTTTGTTAATGGAGTAGTTCCTCCCATTCTACTTTAAAGTAGTCGAGAGGAAGGTGAATTATACAGGGAGGCGATTCAGCAGGTTGGCAGGTGTTAAGCCCAAAAAGCTTTGCACAGGAAAACGCTGTGCATGTGTTATGATCACTTCAAACACATCAGCTTCGTCTGAAAAACCTAGTGAGCTGCCTACCTAGTCAGCATTACATGCACGTCAAACTTTTTGTGCTACACATGCCTTTAATACAATGTCTGTGAATGACTTGCTGTACTAGAGTATAATCTTTAAAAGGGATTCATCCAAAAATGAAAAATGACTATTTAATTAATCATCCTCAGGCCATTTAAGCTGAAAATGTCATCCTTGGTGATTCATAAAATGCAAGTTAATGGCTACAGGCACTTTATGAGTCAAAATACACTGGCTAAAGAAAATTAAGGCTGTTAGAGCCATAAAGAGCGCAAAGAGATTTGTAATATTTTACGATAATATTATAATTTTTGTATTGAGATTTATAGTTATTGTTATTGGATACAGCATTTGATTTGTATATTTTGTGATATTATATTATGTACATCACATTTCATATGTTAACAAATGCCATACGTCCATATGTAAGCAACAAGGAAAAAAGATAAGAAAGAAGGAAGGGGCTTGATGGTAATGTTTTCGTTCTTCAAAGTCATATTCATATTGAAGCTTGGAAAAGTGTAAATAGTTCTTACGTTTGTTTTTTGATTTTTGTTGAATCCTGACAAACGAAGAGTAAACTGTTACATTGCTAGTTTGTGGTTTTACACGTTAAATCCTTTGTGCTGAGTCCCTATGGAATTGGCGGGGAACTGGAATGAGTAGATCGCCAATACACCAACAATTCTCGCTAATAACATACAGTGCTCAGCATACAGTGTATATGTGCACCCTTCACAAATCCATCTTTTAAATTCATATTTTATTAGGAAGCTATACAATATTATATTTGTGCATATACATTAGATTAGTCAGTACTGAAGCTTATCTAACAAAATAACTTATGATGATGGTCCAAAAACTAGCACATCCAAATGATTTTGTTATAGAAAAATATTAAATACAAACTTTTAAAGGAGGAAAAATCAAAAGAGGTAAAAAATGTGTTTAAATTTGTAGGATGTAATTTATTTTTGCAATATTTTGCTTGAATTGTATTGTATTATCTTTCAATTTCTAAATATGTACAGTATGGTGACTAAAATATTATTTTAATAAAAATATCTGTTTAATAAGTCTGTTTTGTTTAAATGCACCAAAATACATTGCCTATATTCACTGAAAAATGGTAAAAAATATTCTTTTTTTTAAAATATAGTGTAATCAACTATGCTAAGCACTATCATTAACTATGTCTTTTAGATCAAATAACTTAATTTTGTGCTTAGGTTCATGTATTGAGTAGGATTATGAATGTAGAATATGATCAGGCAGGATATGTATTTTATAAGTACTAATAAACAGGCAATATCTTAATAATAGGCAGGTAATAAGCCATTAGTTTGCAAGAATTGGTACTTAAACACTTAAAGTGTGACCAAAATGAATACCTATGTCTACTAATGCTAGATCAAGGCAATTAAGTGAAACGATCAGTCTGTGCATGAAAGTGAACAATATTTACAACATTATCACCTGTGATTCACAGCCCTGGCAAATGGTACTAAACCAGCACACATGAGCGGATTTAACTAATAAGCGAGGTAAGCAGCCGCGTAGGGCCCCAGGAAATCTGGGGGCCTCCAATAAATATCGAGAAGGAGAAGTATAAATGATACCTATAAACTATATATAACGTTGTTTTGTACTATATTTTGTATGGTAAGAGTTACAAATACAATTTTAACGTAATTAAATATTATTTAATACAGTCAATAATGCTATTATAATAATGTAACGTTATATATATATATATATATATATATATATATATATATATATATATATATATAATGTAATTATATTATTAATATTACAAAATAAAATATCCACTTTATAAAAAATTATATGTATTTATTATTTTTTGTTGTAATTAATTTTAAGAAAACTAATAATTCAAAATGTAGCAATTGCATTAAACTAAAATGTCAAAAATAAGATTGAGTGATATATAAAAACTGCAATATAAATAAAAATTAAATAAAAGTAGAAAGAGTGCATTTCAGGACTTGGGTCCTATGGCTGGAATTGCTTAGGGCCCCAAAATCACTAAATCCGCCCCTGCCTGCACATGATGACGTTTTGCCTGAATATGTTTTTTTGGCCTGTTAATTTGCATTTTATCACCAACTATTCTGGCTTAAAAAAAGAGTAATCGTTAATGTCTTAATAAAGAGAAAAAGCCACATAGGAGGCCTGAAGATGAGTCAATTAACAATAAATATAATTGTTTTGTTGAAAAATATCTTAATCATGTAGCATAACCTGCAGAAATCCTACTGGATAAATCAATGAAAGGATTTTAAAAGGTCTAAATCAGTTAAATGAATCACTAAATACAGGGAAGGCAGCACACTAGTTTTTGAGACACCGCCAGTATGTCCAATCACTCACCGCCACTGTAAAACACAGATCTCTGTTTGGAGTCGATTAAAGCCCGGGTTTGGGCGTGTGTGCCACTGACAGAACAAACATTTACGACTTTAGAACGTACAAATAGGACAAACAAAGGGAACAACATGAGAAAACAGCTCACTAAGAAAAAAAATGCGTCTTAATATTACACGAAATGCTTGGTGTTTATGGAAAAGAACCAAGCGTTATAACTGTATTGTTGTGATTTAGCTACAGTAACATTATACGAAGGCAGACGGCATGTAAGGTTATAAAATACTTCTTGCGGAATTATTATTAACGTCATCTATGTGTAATACAGTCGATTCACCGTATCTCCGCGTTGAATTAACGATTAACTCCAAGTCGGTTTATCCATGATGTAATGAGCACGAACGCTATTCCGTTAGCCATTAGGCTAGCAATCACTGCAGCGGAAAAGAGCGAGTATTTCTCCCCGTGTTGTCGTCTCAGGTCTATATACGTACCCACTATGAGCCCCACGAAAACGTCAGGCAAGGCCATCGTTCAGCTGCCGCAGTGGTTTTTAACATCACAGGTTTGAGGTGTCTGGTGGTCCTCTGGATGTGACAGCCATAAGCATCATCATCCTCCGCCGCTGCTCAGATTCCTCCCACTCACAGGAGCCGATGATCATGGCCGCTGGTTGGCTGGAACATCTGGCGCAGATGTTGGAACAAATATATCACTGGCTATATTTACGGGGGGACGGAATGGAAAACATATGTAGCTATTATACTTTTGTTTAATTTTTACATTTCAAATGATTTTTTTTTAATCCAATGTAATGATGTAAGATTTAAATGTTTTAGAAATTAGATATTACAGGCTATATGGTTTGTATAATATTCGACTGGCCTTCCTATTCTGTAAATTAAGAAACTTTAACAGATTTAGTCCTACATTAATTACATAATTGTAACAGTTAGGCTATTTATAGAAAGTTTTTATAAATTATTATAAATTTCATATAAATACTGTTTTAATGACAATCTATATATCTATCTATCTATCTATCTATCTATCTATCTATCTATCTATCTATCTATCTATCTATCTATCTATCTATCTATCTATCTATCTATCTATCTATCTAACTGTCTGTCTGTCTGTCTGTCTGTCTGTCTGTCTGTCTGTCTGTCTGTCTGTCTAAAATATTTTAAAATAATGTAATGTAGGCCTAATAAATTATAATAACTATAATAATAAACATGTTATAATATAGTAATAAACATTATATTATTTACTCATTCATTAATTTTCCTTTGGCTCAGTCCCTTATTTATTAAGGGTTGCCACAGAGGAATGAATCACCAACTTTTCCAGCATATGTTTTAAGCAGTGGTTGCCTTTCCTTCTTTCCTATCTATCTATAAAGAATATGAAATTTAATTTACATTTAGTCAAAATAAGTCTATGTCAGTGTTAGATATAAATACTATTTTAATGACAATCTATCTATCTATCTATCTATCTATCTATCTATCTATCTATCTATCTATCTATCTATCTATCTATCTATCTATCTATCTATCTATCTATCTATCTATCTATCTATCTATCTATCTATCTATCTATCTATCTATCTATCTATCTATCTATCTATCTATCTTTCTGTCTGTCTGTCTGTCTGTCTGTCATCTATCTGTCCGTCCGTCCGTCTATCCATCCATCCATCCATCCATCCATCCATCCATCCATATAAGAATGTGTGATATCATTTACATTTAGTCAAAATAAGTCTATGTCAAAGTATATGTCAAAATAAGTGTATTTCTGTGTTTATCTATTGGTCGATCTGTCTGTCTGTCTGTCTGTCTGTCTGTCTGTCTGTTTTTGTCATGCTTTCTGTCTATATTTATTTACAGTTTTATTCTGTGGCTTTGGTGCATTCTCAAAACACTATTTACATTTGCACAACAGTTAATGCACTTCTCAAAACAATTAGTACAAAGTGCCAAACCGAGCTGATAACCTGCAAAAGCGTGTAACTTGCTCAAAATGGAGACCTCATTCCTCAAAAGCAAGTATTGATGTCAATAAAAGTGTCAATGTCATCAAGATGAAATGTTCTGACACCATTGTTTATGATCAAGATAGTCATAAGGCTTTGTCATGTTTTCATTTTAACAGTTTACTCTGTACATATTTTCAATGACAAAAAGTCAGATTTTGGTGAAACATACTGAAAATGTTCAAGACAATATACTATTTGTACAGCCATTTGAAAACTACAGAAAGTTAGACATCACTGCATTTAGTGAGGTATCTGAGTACAAGACACTGAATATGTTTCACATTTTTACTGCACATGCTCATTGCAATTCTAATTTATTCACAGCATTGTGCAAAAGAATAAACGCACCCTTATTTACAACAAGCATAAGCTTCCTTTGGGTAAAGCTGGGCACAACTGTAAACTATATGCAGAACATATTGGAACTGAACCTACAACACAGATCTGTAAATCATTCATAATATTGTTCAATTTAGAAGACATTTTCAGAAAAATAAAGATTAAATTTTTTTAAATAAAATTTGCAAGACAGATTTTGACAATTAGTTCAACATTTTTGTCTGTAATGACATGAGGAAATGAGGACTATAAGTTTTATGTGCAATGACTATTCAGCATTTACAAGTTTAGTTAATTTTGACTGACATGACATAAGCAAATGATAATGCTATAAACTGCAGAGAGTTGTATGAAAGCAATTGATGCATGTCCAAAAGCATCTGCAATTTGTTGGAAGGAATGAGAAACTGCTATTATGATGTGCACAAATGACTAACTGTTTTGAGAAATGCATTACCTGTTGTGCAGATGTAAATAGTGTACTGAGAAATGCACCAAAGCGACTGAGAAAAACTGTAATTACTTGTGTAAATGTGTTATTCAGTTTTTAAATTAATTACAGTCATATTTTTGACTAATATGAAAAAATTAATATGATTTATTTACAATACAGTTTGTAAAAGTAACATTTTCTGTCTTCTAGTAGATTTATTATATAAGAGACTTTGCTTACTAAATAAGTGGATCTAATTGGATTTGCATTGCAAACATTAAATAAAAGTTTAAAATGTATTACTTTTTATTTAATATAATAAAGTTTTAGTTATAATACTCTGAAAATAATTCCGCATAAATCTGCAGATCTTTAACACAATTCTGCGCAGAAATAGCAAAAAATGTCCGCAGATTCCGTCTGGCCCTGGTAATGACCCAAGTAATGAAATGAGGACTATTGGTTTTATATGGAATGACTATTCAGCATTCACAAGTTTAGTTCATTTGACTGACATAAGCATATGATAATGTTATAAATAGCAGAGAGTTTTATGAAAGCAATTAATGCATGTCCAAAAGCATTTGCAATTTGTTGGAAGGAATGAGAAACTTCTACTAGGATGTGCACAAATGACTAATTGTTTTGAGAAATGCATGAACTGTTGTACAAATGTAAATAGTGTTGTGAGAAATGCACCAAAGCCACTGAGAAAAACTGTAATTCCATGACCACACTTTTTTGTATCGGCATTTAAATATTATATCATATAAGTCCTGTATAAATCCCCAATTGTAAGGCACAAATTCAACCCCTCTCTCAGGATAAAGCGCAGGAGGCTCCTCCCTCCCCCATCCATCATGCCCCATAAGCTCTAAAGATGACAATGAGATAAGGTCTATTAAAATGTATTCAACCCCCCGTGGAGAGGCTGAGCACAGATGGCCGCGGCCTTTTGCACTGTGCACAATGGCACACAACTGGACAGTCTGCATAGTGAGAACCACGAGTGATACCAACCTTCTGTTGGGTCTGTATCACATTTTGTGTGTCATGAACAAAAGTGCTACTAGGCTGCATCTTGTGCCATCAAGATTTTAGGTTGCTATAGCAACATCTTCAGACGACTGCTGACAGGAATACAAGGGGATCAAGTGTTATAATAAATAGTATTTTAAGGGGGGGAAACATGAGGATGTAACACAATATTTCCGTTGTCTATTGTGCGATCAGCTATATAATTTAGTGGTTTCATTCAATTCCCAAGGCAGTCTTTTGGCTGAAGGCACAAAACCAATAGCATTGGGATTTATGCAACATTAGCTTAATGAACCAATCAAGAAGTTAACTAAATCTATTTGGGTCTACAATGCCGTATACATTACTTTAAACGAACATTAAACAATAAACATAGTATCCATTTCTCTTTATTTACCAGCTTTATGCCACCCCCCTCCTCATGATTGTAAAGCGCTTTGGGTGTTTGGCCATACACAATAAATGCGCTTGAAAAATCCACCTTACATTACATATAGGATGTAGGCTAATTAAAGAGATCACATGAATATTTTTCGTGACACTGAATGTAAAATTTATAAATATGTGTTATCGTGTGTTTTTTCAGGTTTTATTCTGTTAAATGAAATTAAAAAAATGTCATTTAGATTTTCTTTACTGTAATAAAAACAGATGTCATGTTTTTTCTAAATATTTAGGCTAAATAAATTAATTCAGCATGTTTTTATAGCTTTAAATAAGTGTTTAATTAAATACCTAACTTATGAGTGAAACAAACATCCATCACCATTCAGATTTAGGCTAAACTGTCAGGCTTGTGGCCAGGGGGGCTTCGGGTGGTTCGAAAGACCCTCCTCCCACTGACAAAGGTCCAGAATTTGTCCCATTCATTTGGTCATTTGTTCTATTTTCATCTATGGTGGATGAGGAGATCCCCCCCACTATGTAAAGCGCTTTGAGTGCCCAGAAAAGCGCTATATAAATGTAAGGAATTATTATTATTATTATTATTATTATTTTGACTGCTAAGCCATCATATTGGAAAATTGTGAAAATATGCCTGAAAAGACCAAGCAGAGTCTAAAGTACAGTAGTCGTCTTTCTGACTTTCTGTATTGTTGTTAAATAGAGAACACATTTTACAACTTTACATTTATCAAACATTTAACATTTTACACTTACACTTTTATTTCAAATCTTGGACCCAAAAAATCAAGAATAAATAAGGGTGAAGCACCAAAAGCAACTTATCTTAAAGTTCATATTAAATTTTTAAAGAGACACCCATTTCTTCATTGCTCTTTTTCCCCCTTTCTTTTCTTTGTGTGTGTATATATATATATATATATATATATATATATATATATATATATATATATATATATATATATATATATATATATATATATATATATATATCATTATTATTATTTTTTTATTAGTTTTATTTCATGTTATCTTATGTTTGTACATCTTTGTGTATATATATATATATATATATATATATATATATATATATATATATATATATATATATATATATATATATATATATGGTATTTTACCTTTTATTTATATACTTATTTAGTATATAATTATGTTTTCCTGATAACTTCTTGTTTTGTGAATTGTATCAGTGCGTATATCTATGTGTGTCAATATTATATGCATATTTTATTGTCAGACCTAAGATTAACCTAATAATAATAATAAATTTAATTTTAATACTAAATTGGCTATTGTTGTTATCCATACATTTTCAAATGTATTTTTTAGAGACTAGAAAAATCGTCAAGCTCTACATTATTAATATTATTATGTTTTAATTGTTCAACATTAAAATGGCCAAATTCTGACTGAGGAAAGTTGAATGTGCTGCTCAGTTTGTTATCTGCCTAATAAATGACACAATAGGCAGTTTATAACTAAATAAAGTTTTTAATTTAAAACTTAGCAGATTTCATAAATTTTCCTAATGATATAATTCAGTATTTTAAAAGTAAGTATTTTCTCTTCATATGTCTTCATTCCTAATCTTAGAAAAATATTTTAGTACATCAAAAAGTGTGATTTTGACCATCCAACAAGCAAACCCAGCTAAAAATAGTGCTTACAATGTCACTAAATGCAGTATTTAAACCTCATGATCAAATAGAAAACAAAAGAATCCCATCTTTCACCAGACTGGCTACGAGCCTGACTGAAAATGTGTGTAAAACTGAGCAACACATGCTTATTCTGACTTCATACAATAAAAAGAATTAAGAGTTTAATTGTTGGCTAATTGATCCGCTGATCACATTACAGATTACATCGAGTGATCTTTCATGTAACCACGTGGCCTTGTATGACTCCAACAAAACCACTGTAGTTATTATTCTGCAATTTTAATTACTTTCTCTCCCTCTGCCAGACTGCAGTTCGCTCGTTCCTCCTCTATACAGATTACTGGACCGAACCATTCGCCAAAAAAAGGTTAAACACCTGTCACATTAGCGAAGCGTTCACGAAAACAGCATATACTAAAGTAACCTTGCTAGCTACTGCTAAAACATGAGAAAATACGGAAATGACTTCGATTAAAGTTATAATTTAACTCAGTATTTTGTTATGTATCAACACCCCCTAGTAAGGGTATGGCGGAATCACCCCTCGCCTGCAATGGCGTTGTCTCGCTGCGCGCTCGCGTTTGTATGTGTGTGTGTGTGCGTGTGTGTATGTGTGTGCGTAAAGCCCGGCTTGTATGTCATATTGTGTCAATTGTCTGGTAAAGTCCTGCATGGCAGCTTGATGCCAGTAGCTGAGCTGAATCAAAATGCTGCTCAATGTCATTCCCCTTCACTAAACCATTTAAAGCGAGGATATATTTATATCTAATATAACATATATTTAGATTACAACAACAAGAAGAAGGCGTAGGTAAGTGACTCTTTTTTGGAGCAACAACATGCGAGTTTAAGCAATACTTGTGTCACTTCTGCTTTATGTTTGTGTACGACGTTTTGCTAGCTTTGGCTAGATACACTCTTCTGAATGAAGTAAGTGTGTATTTTGGAGTGTTTATGGATGCTGGGTTTGTAGGATGGAGCTGTCAGTGATGCGGGCGATGTATAGACACGAACAGTTTCACGTTTACCGTTATTTTTGCACGTTTATTTACGTTATCCGTGCTGTGAGGTTTAAATATGAACCGTTATCTAACCAATAGCAACTGTTTTGCATCATGCAGGTCGCGCGCGCCGATGTATTTTGCCCTTGCGTTTGGGCTCATCTGTCTTCCTTCGCTGTTATTATCGTTATTAAATATTCATTTCTGAGATGCGGGGTTGATTTTAAACGCATTCCTGTAGCCTGTAATGCAGCTGCTGTCTGCGGTGTTCACGGCGAGTGATGGAAGACGAATCTAATCAGTGAGTCATATCGAGATCTGCGTCGAAAACATCGGTGCATTAACAACATCGCGCTGAAATTGAGTGCTTCGTCGGCCCTTGTGGCAAAGTGATGACCGCGCATAATGCTGGAGAACCAGGGCGGTGGACTCCTGGAGATAATGCAAAGGCATCCTCCAGCGTCCTCCGACCCTTTTTCAGGTGTTGTGTTTACAAACTGATGTGCGGAGTTGCAGCTTTAGGGGTGTGTTGTTTTCATCTGCCCTGCTGCTGTTCATTAGGATATTATGTTTGGGGAAGTGAGCCTTCAAGCCTGTTCAAATTTAAGTTTAACATGTTTTTGATGTATTTGAGCAGAGATGAAAAAAGTGTTATGTTTTGTCATAAACATAGCATAGCCTATGCATTGCTCGCCTGTGCAAATAAGCGTGTATCACCTAAATAAGTTGAGTGTCTGCATTTCCATTTAACAACATCCTGATGTTCTCAGTGTGGATTTTGAAGGGAATATTTCACCTCAAATTAAAATGTTATAATTCAAGAGTTCACACTTAGCTGATGATTGATTATAAAGCTTGTTTGACATGCTGTCCCGGGAGAGATACCTGAGCTCATAAGATTCTCGAGCCCGGGGCTCCCTCGTGTTTGCAAGGCTAGAGGGGAGTTTGAGCTCTGGTAGATCTTGAGAACTCCCCTGCTGTAGTAGCTAATGAACAGATAGTGATTGCTCTAAGCTAACTACTTACTAGGAGCATGTCTATGATGCCGATTTGAATTAGTCAATTAACTTAAGTTGCACGTTTTTGGATAGTGAGAGGAAACCGGGGAACCCGGGGTGAAACCCATGTGAGCACGGGGAAAACGTGTAAACTCCGCACAGAAACGTCTGCTGGCTTTGTAAGGACTAGAACCAGTGACATTCTTCAAAACTAAGATGGCTGTTATATTGAACTTAGGGTATTTATAGTGGCTTAGGAATCGTCTAATTGGTGAATCATAAATTGAATAACGCAGGGTCGGCTGCAAGCAATCATAAGCACGTGATCCTCTCGAAATTAGTTTATAAATAAACTTCACTAAATTACTCACCCTTAACTTGTTACAAACCTGTTCGACTTTCTCCGTTCTGCTGAACACAAAACAAAAGAATATACTTTGATAAATGTTGGAAATTAATAGTAGCCATTGATTTCCATGATATTTATTTCCTACAGTTGACGTCAACCTAGCAAGCACAGGATATCAACATGATATCATTTTGACGTTTTACCCCAACATCATGTGACGTTGCATTTTGTTTGGAAATGAAAATTAGATTGACATCAGAATCAAACATCAGGCTGACGTCAAAATACAAAGTCTAACCTGAGATTAACCAAATATCAGTGTCTAATGATGTTACAGCTTGACGTTGTGTGGACGTTACCACTATAACGTCTATCAGAAGTTGGATTTTGATTGCCATACCTGACTAATAAATGTCAGTATTTGACATCATGACGTTGCACTCAAAAAAACGTTGAGTTATTTCTTCAACCCAATAATTGAGTTAAACTAATTTGGTGCGTTGTTGAGTTATTTTTAACCTTTATTAGGTTTTAGCTCAACCAGTTGGGTTAACATTTTGAATTTCAACAGTCAACTGATTTAACTGACACAGAACAGCTGCATTAATATGCATACGTAATGTTGTTTTTGCGTTGTAAAATTTATTTAAGCTCTAACGTAATAATGTTGTTATTTTTTTAATCAAATTACCTTGTCGTGTTTTTTCTATTCGTTTCACCAGCACTCTTAATTATTGATGATACAAACGCGTGCTTCATGGCCGATAAAACTCTTTCTCTACCTCCCGTGTTTATCTCAAAAATTTTTTTTTTTGAGAAAATTATACACATATTTGGGATATTCGGCGGTCAATTTTGCCTTTAGGACCCAGCAAAGACATTTATTTATTTACACAGCCATAATTCTAAAATAATAGTAGTGCTTCAATAGTAATACCAGAATGGAAACATAACATTTAATCAAAATAACCCAATGCATTGGTTATACTTTATAACCCAATGCATTGGGTCAAATTTTATAACCTAATGCATTGGGTTAAAATAACTCATAGTTGGGAAGGTGCTATAATAACCTATAGTTGGGTTATATGTTGGGGTATTTTTAACCCAACTATTATAACAGAGAGGTTTTAGATGTTGGCTAAATGTTGGATTTTTAACACCTTCCAACACAACCTAGTCAACCAAATATCAACGTCATTTGATATCATTATTGGACGTCAAAATAACGTTGTCCTTAGATGCTGGCTAGACATTGAATTTTGGTCACCCGACATTACAACCTAAATCTAACCCAATATTAACATCATATGACGTTGTGTGCCTGCTGGGAATGGTTTTCCAAATCCTTCAAAATCCTTCTTTTCTGTTTGAAAAATGTTATGATTAAAAAACTTGAGGGTGAGTTAATGGTGAGTGAATTTTAATTTTTGGCTGAACTGTCTCTTTAAGTCGTGCCATAGTACCTCTAACTCAGGAGTGCCCACACTCAGTTCTGGAGGGTCGATGTCTTGCAAAGTTTATCTCCAACTCCAATTAGACACATTAATCATCTCTTAGCCAACCACATAATGGTCTCCTTCCCTTTGTAGCACCATAGATGCAGCGTTAGCATTAGCAATTATACTTTTTAGGCTAATGGTTGCAGGACTGCCTTTCATTGGCTTTGCTATACTGTAGTTGTGTTGAAAGAAAGTTTATAGATCATTTTAATGTGGTCATTGTGGTCATGTCATTGGCTTATTATCGAACTATTTAATAACTGTAACAAGAGGCAATTCAATCACAACATAATGTTAAAACAGCTATCATAACATTATTTATCAATTTGTCTTTTTGGATTGTTAGAAGCTAGATTAAGAATGTAAAACAGGTAATACGTTGGTACCATTGTTTTTGTTTACATCCCTCAAAATGGTCTATAGAAGATAAACTCTCCAGACCCTAATCTTTTGAATGGTCATTATTTATTACGACAAGATGTTTGATTTTTGTGTCCGCATCTACTCTTTGTGCAAAGATATATACCTGTATGTGAAAATAAAATATAATTGAAATAAAGTTTCATTACATTTAGCATAACAAATATATTTTGTAAAAATTCAACATTGTTATATTTCAGATATCAATTAATTTGTCATCCAATGATTGTTGTTGTAAAAATTGTTGGTATATACTATAAACTATTGACACACTGAATGATATTTTTAGATGATATGTTCTTTATATCATGGTAAAAATTTGAGATGGTCATTATGTTTTTCTCATAAAAATGAAATAAACAGGAAACATTCCAATGTGTGAAAAAAAATTGAAGCTGTATTACATTATATCTTGATTCTTTAGACCCAACAATAGGGTCTATATAAGAGCAGGGCGATATGGCAAAAGTGCAATCTCTATAATTCTTTTCTACACTAAACGATAACGATCTACTTTTCAATATAAGTTTTTTATGCTTCCACTTTTTTAAAGAGTATCCCAACCATGATTGAAGGTGGATACTGCTGGCGGTAAAGTGAACTGTTGGTGGGAAAGTGAAATGAGTGCTATTAACAGTACTGGGTGATGCAGCATGACCTATTTTCGGCCAGTAATTTTCAGCGGCCAAAAATTTGGTGAATCTCTAATATTAACACAATTATAGATTGTTGTTGCATATTTCTGATGTGTGATAGGCACTTAGGATTCATTTCGAGTAAAAATGTTTAGAGCTTATCATAGTTATCAACATAGATTTTATCGCTGTTCAATATGATATAAATTATCAGCCCAGCTCTAGTCTATTTAGTACATTGGCTTACTAGGGTCACTTCTTCACCAAATGCTTAATTCTTTACAATATATGCTTGCCAACTTTGCTAAAGCAATTAATGATTGTACAATCTGTAACAAATAAGCCACTCATAACCTTTTCAAACGTTTTCAGGAATCCCCAACAAAATGTGATTGCACCCAAGGAGGAACAGCCTGAAGGAATGCTGATGTATCTTTGAGAAGCCCTCCATTGTCGAGGCTAAGATGATGAAGACGGAGGCCTCGGCAGAGAGGAACACCCTGAGGAGCGCGTCCCCGCACAGAAACGCCTACCGGGCTGAGTTCCAGGCGCTAAAGAAGGCGTTCGATCAACCGAGGCAGGATGGAGACCACAAACACAAAGACCCCGAGGGGGTCCGACAGCCTCGAGGGCGTCAATACGGAGCCCACGTCAGTCGCATTAAAAATATGTTTATGCAAATGGGGACAGAAAGCACCGGGTCAAACCGACAAGCCAGGGACGAGACTTCCCCACAGAAACTCAACAAGCCGACAAACTTCATCAACAGAACAGACGGCTCGGTGGTCAAGTTCCAGCAAGGCACTGGAGAGCGGACGTCCGGTGGCCATCACAACTCGAAGTTCTCTGAAACAAGGAAACTTTTCGAGCAGAGCTCCAGAGACGCCTCACAGTCGCCGGTGTACTCCTATGGTCGGGATAAAAGAGGTTCTCATGAGCATCTGGACGACTGGAGGGGAGCGCGTTCAAACAGAGGCAGCACAGACTCTTTGGACAGTCTTTGCTCCAGGACGGAGGCTTCTTCTCCCACTGTGAGCCAACTCAGCGCTGTGTTTGAAAATATAGACCAGCAGGGCTCCGGCGCTACCTTCAGAAGAAGCCATGGAAGTGGACGAGGGTTGTACTCTCCTGATGGCTTACAGAAACACGGGGAGGCCAGTGAGGATGACACCAGTGCTCGACAGTCTCCGTCAAGTGGTTTTTACAGGACGCGAGTGGGCAGCAAGCACAATCTTCCGGTTTCTTCATCTTCGGAAGATCTTCTCAGTCCTAGTCCTCTATCGGAGGCGAAAACTGATGAGAAGAAGAGTCAGGAGATGATTGAAGAATCCGGTGAACTGCAGCTTAAGGATGAGATTAACTCAACTAAGGCCTTGAATGGTTCTTCGACTCCGGCTGAAGTCAATGACGCTGCAGGACATTTGCTTGAGGCTACCAGAGTCCACGAGGACACGGACGGTCATGTGAAAGAGGAGTCTAGGCGGATTACAGAGGATCAGATTGAAGAAACCAATGAGGAATACTGTGGTAATGAGAGAGTTGTTTTCAATGCCGATGGAGATGCTTGCTACCAGGGCTGGGGCGAGAGCTGCACTGAACCAGAGGATGACCTATATGATGATGACCTTTCCTATGACCCAGGATCGGAAATTACGGAGATTCCTGGTCTTCCAGAAGAGGAAAAGGAGGATATTCCACAAAAACGGAAAATTCAATTCAGCTCTGCTCCCATAAAAGTAAGTTTATTGCTTTTCTTTACTTGAGTGGGTCAATGATGTCTGTTTTCTAATCGGATAATATTGTATTATGAATAGTCATCCATGCTTAAAGTATATTTAATATACTTTATAAATATATATATATATATATATATATATATATATATATATATATATATATATATATATAATTTTTTTTAAATTTATTTATTTATTTTTGACACTGACGCCTCACAGCAAGAAGGTCACTAGTTCAAGTCCCAGCTGGATCAGTTGGCATTTCTGTGTGGAGTTTGCATGTTCTCCCCTTGTTGTTGTGGGTTTTCTCCAGGTGCTTCGTTTTTTTCCCACAGTTCAAACACATGCACAATAAGTGGACTCAATAAACTAAATTGGCCATAGTGTGTGTGAATGAGTGTGTATGAATGTTTTCCAGTACTGTGATGCAGCTGGAAGGGCATCCGCTGTGTAAAACATTCGCTGGATAAGTTGGCGGTTCAATCCGCTGTGGCGACCCCTGATGAATGAAGTGACTAAGCCGAAGGAAAATGAATGAATGAATGAAAGAAATTTAATTAATAATAAGTGCTGTTATTTTTTTATGTATTATTATTATTATTACTCATTTATAAGATCTGTAGTGCTTTTATTCACTAGTTTTTGGTTCAGTAATATTGGTAGTTCAATTTGAAAAAGGCAGCATATAAAATGTTCATATAGTATACATATTTCATCTAATATCTTATATTTCAATTAATTTCCACTTCAACACAAATTAATGATAATGATTTCTGCCCAAATAATTATATTTTTTAGTCGACTTTTCATAATATACTTTTCATATATTGACTTTTATATACTTTTTTTCTGGACTGCTTTAATTATTTGTTGTAAAATAAATGTAATTTAATTTAAACTTGTACAATTTTTACATTTTATACTAAAAATTAAACAATTTTGCAACAATCACATTTTAGCAACTTACATTTTATTTATTTGATCTGCAATCTTTTATTCCTGGTAATATTAAAACATAAAAGAAAAGCATTTTCTGCATCAACCCTCACACTATCAACAGTTGTGGTGTAACGGATCACAAATCTCACTGTTCGGTTCACATTATAGTTTTGTTGTCACGGATCAAACCATTTTTCAGATGAGCCAAAAAAGGGGAGGAGACAAATGTAATTTATATTACATTCATTACTAAAACAATGCTGCATGCAACTTTTGGTTTTAACAAACAGAACTTAAAAGCTGTCATTTTATTACAAATAAATGAAGAAATAATCAGTTGAATAAAAATAAACTGTAAAATATTTAGTACTGTGAAAAATTCACTCTTACTACTACTGTTGCTGATAACACTAAATGTATAAATTAAACATTATATTGTGTAAATTTATTTTCAGTAAATGATCCAGTTTTTCACTCAAAACTTCGCGTTTCATTGCTAGATGATCATTTTTGAAGAATTATTCAGTGGCATATTTTTGATGGCCGATTGTCACCACCTTTTGGATAATAATGTAATTGCTGCCTATAACTTTCATTTTTCAGCACATGACGGTGATTTTATTCTTCACCATAAACATCAGTGGTTTTATCTAAACTATAAACTGTTATGCCAGTACTTCTGTGTTATTTGACTGTTTGTAGCTTCTTAACTAACTCAAAATACTAACGACTAAATCGCTTTCTTGTTTTTTGTATTGTTCAAACACAGATTTGAATGCAGCGATTTGAAAGCTTAATAAACATATGCAAATCACCATCAATTATAATTTACGTTGTGTGGGTGTTGAGATCCCGATTTTTCAATGATTAACCGTGTAGCTTACACTGAATACATTAATTGAGGCTAAACAAGTAGTGACAGAAAACACCTTTAATAACCTAAGAAACCCACCACATCCTGAACAACCCACCACTTCTTTTGTCACCATTACATTTTACAGGAAAGCCTAAATGCTTTCACACATATGATTTGAATAATGCGAGAGGCGGTCTCTCTGCAATTGTTACAAATTAAGTAAAGTTTAAAAAAATGTTGTAAAGCTAAAAAAAAATGTATTATTTTCCGAATCACGTTCCGAACCGTGGGTTGTAGGGTGTCAAAAATAATAGTTTTTTTGGTGCACTGTGATGCAGACGCGGACAGTTCGGTATCGGTTCAGTAATAATCATAACCGGTTATTACTGACGTCATTTACCTCATATGCGCTCTGTCGCAAGGGAGGCGATCACGAGTATTTACAGCGCTTTAACTACTTAAAACTCATTAACTGTGCACAATTTCACTGTGTGTGTTTGCTGGATCAGTCTTTCACTGACAAATACAACAATAGCCCCTATTTCACTGAGATCGAGAGAATGAAAGTAGCCTACTTCATTTCTCTCTCTCTTGCTCGCGCGCGCGCGCTCTGTCTCTCGCTCTGTCTCTGTATCTGTCTCTCTCTCTCTCTTTCTCACACACACACTCAGTGGCCCATTTGACCTCCTGGCGTGGCTTTTCTTCTCTTCTCGGCTGTTTTACAGCGTTACTTTTGCATCCAGAAACGAGCGCGTGTCTGCAGAGTTTTCTCCACCGTGTCTATCATACATCAGCTGTGAGATCGCCGCTGCCGCCTGCCACTTATCAGCATCACTCATCTGTGAAGAACGCAGCGCGCAAGAGCCAATCGCAACCGTTTTTTTTTTTTTTGAGGGTGTGACCAATCAAAGAGGTGTAAGAGAACTAGACAAGGATCAGAAAGTGAGCTGGATATTTATATTTGTTTATATTATTTGCTAAATGCTCGTTTTGTTTAAAGTTACAGTTTCTATATCTGACTGTTTGTATTAAATGACAAAATTGTATTACAAATAGTATATAAATATAAATATATTCATACATTTTAATACAAGAAATGCTGCTGTGAAGAAAATATAAAACTGTGTATGGAAAGCACCGTCAATGCACCGTGATGCACCGAAATATCGAATTGAACCGAATTGATGGCATGATAATCGTAACCGAACCGAACCGAACCTTGAGACTAGTGTAGGTTCACACCTCTAGTGGGTTGTGATCCACTACACCTCTAATCAACAGCAAAAAGCTTTAAAAAAAATATGAAAACAAAGTAAATAGAAAGAGTACTTTTGTGTTATACATTTTTTCTTCATTATCAAAGATTTTTCTGCCTCATGGTCACTCTAAATGTCGTTCTATATTTTTAAATCTCTCCAGTTATCCTTTTTTCTTTCCTAAAAACAGACTTCCAGCCATAACGTTATTGAATTTCTGTTATTCATCTCGTCTGAAAGCATGGTCATAAATGTATCTGTAAATGCCATTAATGCTATGTCATTGATTTTCTCCTAATCTAATGAGAGCAGTTCTCTGTAATGCCAGCCTGAGTTAGTGTGTTTTGGTTAATGATCAGACAGAACCATAAAGTGACATTCAGAGGCCCACTCATGCCTGTAGGGAGATGTACACATATAGCTTTTGTCCTCACATGCCTTGCTGACTCTCCTTGCTGTAACTCTCACACCACCACAGTCTGTCCTCACGCCTGACAGTCCACGTTCCTATACACAATGTGATATCAAAGCGTCCATGAGCTGAGAAATCCAAAATAAAAGGTCATTGTGCTGAAAAAACATCTTGTAAGTTTCAGAACTCCAAACCAGAGTTGTGCGATATTGGGGGATAGCATGCTAGATAATGTAATATCCGATTTTCAATATGATATGTTTGATATTATTTCAAGGAAAATTATGTATCACTACAAGTCCTTCTTTGGTCCTCTAGTTTTATCAAACTAACAACACGAAAAAAACAAAAACACTTCTAAATAAGTGGAGTTACTTCTTTTTTGTCTTTATTAACATGGCTTGATTGCTTAGTTGTATAATATTTCATCATCTATACTAAAATAGTTACAGATTTAAAACAAAAAAACAGCATGTATACTCTCCTTGGTTTTCCGAGATGTGTATTGACATGTAACTACATTACCTGATGTGCTGAAAAGTCTTTCAAAGTGTGTGTCAGTGGCAGCCATGCAAAAATACTCTTGTATTCAAGCACTTATTTATAGGAAGCATTAACTAGATCACTTTCGGTTTAGTTCCAGGTTTAATTGGGGTCGCCACAGTGGAATGAACCACCAATTACTTTGGCGACTGAACCACCAATTACTCTGGCATATGTTTTTATATGTGATACCCTTCCAGCCGCAACCCAACACTGAGAGTACACTAACTCGTGAACCCCCAGTGCTAGGAAAGACCCACACACTCTCTTATTCACACACACTCATATATGCTAGAGTCAATTATATAGTTCACCTATAGCTAGGCACACACGGAATCTGCGCGCGCAGAATTCCGCAGATTTTCCACAGATTTTCCACAGAATTCCTCAGATTTCTGCAGATTTTTAGCTCATTATTAATTCTGTTTATTTATTTGAGTAAATGTGTAAATCTGAATTTATTCAGTTTTTATTCAGTAATTTATTACTTTTTATTTAATATATTAAGGTTATAGTTATGATACTTCGCTGGATACTCCCAAAATAATTCCGCAGAAATCCGCAGATTTTTACCAAAATTCTTCGCAGAAATAGCAAAACATGTCTGCAGATTCCGTCTGGCCCTGCCTATACCCCATGTTTTTGGTCTGTGGAGGAAAACTATGCGAACACAGGGAGAACGTGCAAACTTTACACAGTAATGCCAACTCGCCCAGCTGAGATTCGAAACCAATGACCTTCTCCTTACAGTGCTTACCACTGAGCCACCGTGCCGTCTTATTGAAAACAATTACAATATATATTTCGAGATATGCATATTTAAAAATTTTCAATGACTTTCATAAATTATGAAGGTCTACTCCAAACGCTGTTGTAGTCGAATGGAAGTCAATGGCTGAAAGGCTTCAAAGCTTGTGCAAAATAGGACTGTAACAGTGGACCATTTATTTTGCCACATTCCACCAGTTCTGGTTCTTATCAGACTAAATATATTTTAGGGTTCTGTCATAATGCTGCTCTGTGGATTCATTAGAAGGTGTCTTTGGAGTTTCCATGTTTTCTATAAAAGCAAACTAGAAATTGAGTATGTTTGACATCATTAGCATGAACACTAGTTTCAGTAGTTAAAAATGCAATTAAATTGAAAATTGTAATTATTCATTAGTGGATAGTAATTCGATAAAATGCGTTTTTGATTACCTCTTAAAGTGTTTAAAAATTGACCCACTCAAAATGCTTTAGACCTTGTTTACACCAGTATTCAGTGTCATCCACTTGTGGTTAAACCAGGTGTAAACAGGACCATAGATAACTGCTGCCTCTGCAACCTTTTCCACAGTGAAGCATGAAGGAAATTACAGTCTGTCTATCGACATCTTGTGTTTCGCAGGAGGCTACAGAAACACATTGTTTAAGAGGGGATTTTTATGATGTCAGCTTCTCCGAAATGCATTTTACAGTCAATTACTGTTCAGATAAATTCACTTAGCCGACATTTAAATCAATTATCTTTGATTTGGCGATATAACGGCACAGCCGTGGACTGTGACTGTTGTCATTGATTAGTTGCGATATCTTGAACGTTCGATCTGCTAGAAATTGTGTTTACAACTATGGCTATTAACTCTCGATGGAGATACTCAAAAAAACAAATGTTCCCCTAGTTGGATCAGTCCCATTAATATCCTTAAGCAGTGCTGGACCAGTTCCCCAGCTTTCTCTCAATGGGTAAACGTGATGTGTGCTTACTAATCTCCCTCACACCAGCTGAATTTGGTAGAGTGTGCCATGTACAGTAATAACTGAAATCAAAGATTGGTTTGTACACTACCTGACAAAAGTCTTATCACATATACAAGTTTTAGGAACAACAAAAAATAAATTGACTTCTAATTAAGCATTTGGTATCAGAAGTGGCTTATGTGAAAGGCAAATATTCAAGTTCAAGTTCATTTATTTATAAAGCACATTAAAAGCAGTCACAAGACAGACCAAAGTGCTGTACATAAGACAAGAGCTGTTTCTCAATATGCATTCTTCAGCGGTCTTGCGTCCTCGTGTTCTCGTGCAACGTCATCGTCAGCTTCCTAAGTTCACTTCCAAACGGTCTTACTCAAGACCGCAAGTACGGAGGACGCGTGAAACTTCCTGGATATGTTCTTGATATCGAGGACGCACTGATGCAGACTTGAGCACCGAACTTGCTCTGGAAGTCCCAGAAGTCATTGCGACTGGAGGTGGGAAGCACAGCATTTTATTTAGATTTATATAGAAGTCAAGTTATTATTTGTTGCTCTTACAACTAGGATCGACGACAAGACTTTCGTCAGGTAGACCTTTTTGCTCTTGAAGTATTGTATTCTTAGAGTCCCTTAATCAGATCACATCCCAATGCAACTCTTGGATTGAATTCTTGGATCCGGCAGTTAATTATAAACGGGAAATATAGGTCTTCGCAGCTGATAAATGTGCAACAATGCATGCGAACATATGGTTGGAAACTGCCGTTTAGACCAGTCTGGTATTACAGATGTGTCTTTTAGTGATGCTCTTTCATTAATACGCATGATCTAAATCTCATTAAATGAAGCAACAGGTGGAAAATGCCAGCTTACGGTGAAATGCATTGTGCTGGTTGCGTTACATGTCAGCTCGTCTGAACTGCTGTGGTCATTAGCTTAACAAAGAAAGACTTTTTCATGAGTCAGGGAATTTTGAACCCAGGCCACATGCTTTTTTCTGCAGACATCGTGGAAATAACAGTCTGCGGTTTGTGCGCACTTGAGAAAGGGACTGATTTGTAGTAAAACATTGTCCATTCACCAGACTAGACTAGCTTGGTGTTGAATAAATCGTTAGTGGTTAATCACACTGAACGTTCGTCTCTCTGCTACTGCACATAATATTTCTTAGTCTCTCAGTAAGTGGATCATTTTCATATTAAAGCATTTGAAAGCGTAATTAATATAGAGTTGCTGTAAGAGGCTCTTGTGCAAGCAGCTCTAGTGGTTGTTTGGAATAACAGCACTCTCGCACACGTTTCCCTTCATTTACTCCGACAATTACTGGTTTGTTAGTTGGAGAAAGATAATTTTCTGATTCATTTTGTGATTTCATGCAGTAAATTAGCCTTGTAACAAATCCTTTTCTATTACAGTGCTTGATTTTGAGATATAAATAAATAGATGAAGCTTTGTTGTTGCCAAATGAAGGTTGCAAGCTACAAAATGGGGTCGTAGGTTTGTTTAGATGGGGTTGTGGATGAGTAATTGCTTGTAATAAATATCGTACCTGTTTAACGTAGCAATTTTAATTGGCTTGTCAACTTCTAATATGGCAGCAGAAACTCCCATTTATTTTCTTGGTGATATTCGGAGATGTGCATCAGCGGACAGGTTATATAACAATAACTTTTCTTGATAAGCATGTGCAATTTGGGGTCAATAAATTAAGGCCAATAACGGGTAAATATTTCAAAGAGTTCACATAGAAATAAAAAAAAAAAATGGTGGCTTAGTGGTTGGCACTGTCACTACATACTACACAGCATGTAGTGACAGTGCCAACAACTGTCACTACACAACCAGTGATGTGCAGGTCACTGGTTCAGGTCCCAGCTGGATCAGTAGGCATTTCTGTGCTTGAGTTTGCATGTTCTCCCTGTGTTTGCTTGGGTTTCCCCCTGGTGCTCCGGATCCCCCACAGTCCAAAGGCATGCGCCACTGGTGAATTTATTCATTTTCTTTTCGGCTTAGTCGCTTTATTAATCTGGGGTTGCCACAGAGGAATGAACCGCCTATAGGTGATATGGATGAACTAAATTGGTGTATGAGTGTGTGTGTGTGTGTGTGTGTGTGTGTGAATGCGAGAGTGTATGGGCATCTGCTGCGTAAAACATATGCTGAAATAGTTGTCAGCTCCTTTCTCTCTGATAAATAAGAGATAAACCAAAGGACAAATGAACATGTCAAATTGAAATTTAATTGACTAGACTGTTTCATATCTGTGAACACTATTTAGATGATCGCTTTATAAATATGGTGGACTATAATTATCTTTCAAAACTATTTTCAAAGTAATGGAGTAGATGATTGAATGGAATATGATATTTTAATACAGGGCTGCACAATATATCGTTGTAGCATCGCATATGTGACAATCATCGATAGTGACATCGCAGGATCTGCAATGTCATGTAAGAATTAATAACACTTGACCTAATCTAATAGGTTCTAGTAATGTGAAGGATTTTTATTTTAATCAAAGTTCCAAGTCATTTCACTCGGCGGCCATCTTTGAAACACCTCTTGGGCAGTATGCTCCATATTTGAATTTGATATCAAATTCTCCTAAACTGTTTGCCAAGGTTATGATTACATTACAAAGTTGACATCACCAATAAAATTAAACAACAACTATCTCATAATTTTCATTTCGAAGCATTCAAGTCAAACAAAATCCACATTTTTTCAGGTTGCCCAAGCTAATGCGCATACACACACGAAAGAAACGAGATCACGACACCAACCTCATTAATAGTTCTACACATTATCATCCTCTGGATAATGATCGTCTGATCGGGCTGCTCTTCTGAAGTAATCCACAACTTGGTTTTGAAATCACAGCAACTCTTTGTTTACAAGTTTGTGGGACGTTTGAGTAGTTGGTGTCTTGTGATGTGCATTTGAAAGGATGGACTGTATTTCTCGTTAATTTCATACAGATTACAAAACCAAAAAACTTTTCATTTAAAAGTACAGATATCAAGCTTTATGTGGATATATTTCTCATGTCTGTGAAGCAAGTATTCGCTGAGATTTAAGTACGTTAGTAGAACACTAAACTGTCATAAAAGCACAAATCTGGTCCAAGCCTTTCCCTGGAGAAACATCAGTCTATAGCAGGGGTCACCAATCTCGTTCCTGGAGGTCTGGTGCCCTGCAGGGTTTAGCTTCAACTTGCCTCAACACACCTGCAGGGTGTTTCAAGTATACCTAGTAAGACCTTGATTAGCTTGTTCAGGTGTGTTTGATTAGGGTTAGAGCTAGTCTGCAGGACACCAGGGCTGTGTCCGAAACCGCCTACTACTCAGTAGGTACTGCATTTGAATTTAAACGTACTACTCGGCCGTTAGAAAAGTATGTTCTATACCAGGCGTGTCCAAACCACGGCCCGCGGGCCATCTGCGGCCCGCAATTAGTTTTGTGGCGGCCCGCGAGGGTTTTTATAAATATCAATAGAATCTGGCCCGCTATACAAAAATGAACGTAATTCAATAAATAACCACCGGGTGTCGCTATTACATGCATTCAATTAAGCAGCAGTTCTTGTTATGATATATCTATCTGTCTGTCTGTCTGTCTGTCTATCTATCTACACACAGTTGAAGTCTGAATTATTAGCCCCTCTTTGATTTATTTCTTCTTTTTTAAATATTTCCCAAATGATGTTTAACAGAGCAAGGACATTTTCACAGTATGTCTGATAATATTTTTTCTTCTGGAAAAAGACTTATTTGTTGTATTTCGGCTAGAATAAAAGCGGTTTTAATTTTTTTATGAACCATTTAAGGTCAAAATTATTAGCCCTTTAAGTCTTCAGAACAAACCATTGTAATAAAATAACTTGCCTAATTACCTTAACTTGACTAGTTGACTTGATTAACCTAGTTAAGCCTTTAAATGTCACTTTAAGCTGTATAGAAGTGTCTTAACAATATCTAGTCAAATATTATTTACTGTCATCATGGCAAAGATAAAATAAATCAGTTATTAGAAATGAGTTACTAAAACTAATATGTTTAGAAATGTGTGGAAAAAAATCTTCTCTCCGTTAAACAGAAATTGGGGAAAAAAAATAAACGGGGGCTAACAATTTAGGGGGGCTAACAATTCTGACTTCAACTGTGTGTGTGTGTATATATATATATATATATATATATATATATATATATATATATATATATATATATATATATGCGTGTCTGTGTGATGTATGTAAAATTTGGCCCGCGACAACGTTGTTTTTTTTGCATCTGGCCCTCGGCCCAAAAAGTTTGGACACCCCTGTTCTATACAGTATGAATGTGAAAAGTATGAATGGAATTCGGACGTACTACATCCGCCATTTTGCCATGGTCACGTGACCTACCTGCGTCAGTTGCGTCGCTTTACTTCCATTCATGAATTCGCTCGCGGGGCATTATGGGATAGCGCAGCATGCATGGGATGCGCACTCCAGAATCTCGCCGGAAGTAGTAAGTCATCCGGGTACTTCTCGCATACTGATTTTCAAATTCTATGAATTCGGACATACTACTCGGCTCGCATACTGATTTTGGCGTACTATATAGTATGGAAGTATGCGGTTTCGGACGCAGCCCAGACCTCCAGGAACATGTTTGGTGATTCCTGGTCTATAGCAATTCCTGATTGGCTCCTGTATTAGTAGGCGGTGTTTTATTCGCCATATTGATGTTACACTTTTCCCCATTCAAAACTATACGAGTGACACGTCTTGTGTATTCTTTACACTTTGGTTGAATGTATTTGTAAGGCCTGTGACTGTAAGATTTCAAGAGAATTTAAACCATTTGGACAGAAGAAATTATAAAGTTTGCCACTTTAACATAGAATAACTGTTTGCTTTTTTATACAGTAAAGACTATACAGTGTTAATTTACATTTGATTATTGTGTTAATGAACCTCAATGCTGTTAGATTCCACTGGAAATCATGAAGCACTGTTTATTTTAATGTTCTGTTTTTTTTTTATCTGTGATTTATTTTATTTTGTATATTTCTATATATCCACTCTCCTGAAATTATGAATTCTTTCCTACTCAAGTTATCTTGTGAGATAACGCAATATATATATCACAGAAAAGCAAAATAACGCAATGTCAGTTTTTTTCCAATATCGTGCAGCCCTATGATACAGTATACTGTTTTTTAAATATTTGTATTTAGTTTGCAGTAAAAAAAGCAATGTTGCTACTGTGATGAAGCACAGCATGATGCCCAACATAAAAATCCTGGCCGTAAATCAAAATCACTGACCTAGCTGACTTAAATGGATTTATTCCCCAAGGGGTTGTTTTGTAACCACTGGAGGCAGTGGAGAGCACTTTACCTCACTTTCATTGACCTGACTCAAAGTGCACATCCAGGGATTCTACTCGTCTTGAAGTCCTGCATGTCTGGCTCTGATAATGAGGACAAGAGACCCAGCAGCCAAGTCCTCTGCATGTCCTTTTTGCAGATGCATGTTTGATGCACAAATTGGTTATGAGCAATTTCATGCAAATGTCAACCTTGCCATGAAAAAAAATAGTTTTTTCTCCAAAATAGAAAAACCGTTTCTACATTTTTTCGTAAGCAAGCATTTTCCAGTTCTTTAAAAATACTCAAAAATGTATCTGTCAATGCTTTCGAACTATAATATTTGAAGTCACACAAATGGAAATTTCACATCGGTCACATCCATAACGAAAAAGAGTCGCATCCGTAACGAAGCTTATACTTCAGAAATGCAAAAATGTCAAATAAAATAAAATCAATCATGTTTGTTCTATAGAGAGCTGACTCTTATCCTTTTGATTATCATTCATTCTTTTGGGTTGTGCAGTTTAATTCACAGAATTTCTACTAAGTATACTGTAAACTCGCAGACTTTTTTTGTCACATCCATAACGCTTGTTTATTTTCCTCATTTAAAATATAAAAACTGTTTAAAGATTGATATTTTTCTGCTCCTATAACTCGGTGGCTAGTTGTTTTGTAAAATATAAACAGTTGTTTCAATATAATGTTAACATATACTTTCTATGTAAATTTATGTTTTGAGTTTTTAAATGTCACATCACTAACGCTGGAATTGCTCATATACATCTTTTTTTTCAGCTTTTCAGCAAGCACAAATCTTACCACAGTAGAGCAAGAAATGAAACTAAACGGAAACTAAAAAATGTTGCAATGCCAGGTCAATCTCTGAGGCAAATGTCAAACATAAACTCATATTGTGAGGCATGTTTTTTTCCCAAATGATGTTTAACAGAGCAACACAGTATGTCTGATAATATTTTTAAGCTAGATATTTTTTTCGATTATCTACAGAATAAAGCATCGTTATACAATAACATGCCTAATTATCCTAACCTGCCTAGTTAACCCAATTAGCCTAGTTAAGCCTTTAAATGTCACTTTAAGCTGTATAGAAGTGTCTTGAAAAATATCTAGTCAAATATTTTTTACTGTCATCATTCCAAAGATAAAATAAATCAATTATTGCTGAAAAAAATGTTATCTCCGTTAAACAGAAATTGGGGGAAAATAATAAACAGGGAGGCTAATAATTCAGGGGGGCTAATAATTTTGACCTCAACTGTATACAGAGCTTCCCAACACTGGGAAAATATGCAATATGTGAGATTGTTGAGTGTCGCAAAAACAATACTCATATTTTTTCTACGATATAGTTTACAAAATGCTATATATATATTTTATTTATTTTTTTGGCCTTTTTGCCTTTATTAGATACTAGATAGGACAGTATTGAGACAAGAAGCAAAGATGGAGACAGAGAGGTGGGTAGTAAAATGTCCTTTAGCTGGGATTCGAACTCAGGACACCCTGTCTTGCTACTGCACCATATGTCGGCTCGCTAACCATTAGGCTATTGCGCCGACACAAAATGCTATTTTAGCAGCATTTTTTTATTATTTACTACGATTTTTTTATTATTTACTACGATTACAATGTTACGATCATAATAATAAACATGTAATAAATCATTTTATAAACTAATTAAATTTTAAAAACTATGTGAAGGAGCAAACATTTAGACTTGAAAGCAGAAACACAGCGAATAACTGAAAACCTCTGCAGAAATTCGGATTCTTATTGGCTGTTGTCATTTTTCTCTCTTGTCTTGCATATATATTTATTTTCAGCTCTATGTTCACCTACTAATGAGGCGGTGATAAAGATAGTAAAGACCTCACTTCTGATTATTTTGATTTGTATAAACAACCTGCATGTAGCTCACAAATACTTGGCTCATAAAATGTATTTAGTTTATTGCACGCCCCTGCAATATTGCATTTACTATTTTGGTGATATTTGGTGGCACGGTGGCTCCATGGTTAGCACTGTCACCTTACACCAGGAAGGCATTTCTGTGTGGAGTTTGCATGTTCTCCTCATGTTGGTTTGGATTTCCTCCAGGTGCTCCGATTTCCCCGCACAGTCCAAAGACATGCGCTATAGGTGAATTGAATAAACTAAATTGTCTATAGTGTGTGTGTGTGTGTGTGTGTGTGTGTGTGTGTGTGTGTGTGTGTGTGTGTGTGTGTGTGTGTGTGTGTGTGTGTGTGTGAATAAGAGTGTATGGGTGTTTCCCAATACTGAGTTGTGGCTGGAAGGGCATCCGCTGTGTTAACATATGCTTGAAAATTTGGCAGTTCAATCCGCTGTGGCGAACTCTGAAGTAGAGACTAAGCCAAATGAAAATGAATGAATGAATCAATTTTTTGATACATTGTGCAGCTCTAATATATATAAAATCTCTGAGGAATATTTCCAGCACTTCTATGTTTTTTATACCAAATAAATTAACATGTGCTTGTATTTTATAATATAGATTTAATTGAGAGCCAGAATCCAAATATGCAGCATCACACACGTATCCCTGATGTAGAAATGGCTGTTCAATGCTTTACAGAGATGTTGTGCAGTGTTTGCTTAGCTGTGGCCTTTGTTAAATCCGTCCTGTCTTCATCTTCCTACACAAACCACTCTTTACAGGCTGAATGAAATATGACATTAGCTCTGCTAATCTCAGCCTCTTGTTAGAGATAATTTATTCCTTCTTGATTCACTAATGGATATGAATGGATTTGAAAGACCGGGCAGCAGCTGAATGACTGCTGAAATGATTCAATGATTATATACTCCATTCTATGTACATACTGCTGTATATGTAATGAATAAACCACACAGCTTTTACTATAGCTGCTGAAATCTCTGAAGGGTGGATGGCTATGGTCTAGTTATTGGCCATATTTTAGGCTTCTATTAAATACATATATTTATATATATATATATATAAACATATTTTCTAGAAGGGAGATGAGAAAAGAAGTCTTTTATGTGAGTGAGCTGAGAGGATGTTTTATTTATTGTCAATTTATTTTAAGGGATCTCTTGTAGATGAAGGTATTTTTGGAGTCGCAGTCATGACTGGAGTAGATTCTAGAGGCTTTATGTAGAATTTGAAAAGGGTTTTAGTCTTATACCTTGGATAAAAGGACTTGGTGATTTTTTGATGATTTTTAGGTACTTGCTCAGTTAAATCACACAACGAATGTAGTTTTCTCTCTTGGTTTGATGTATACTTTCTGTTTAAGCAATGTTTGGTTACAACATTTTTGAAGCCAATGTCTCTCTGTTGAAGAATGTTTTCATTAGCCCAATTTCAGGTGGATGATTATAAATTGTGCGTACAACATTTTGAGCATTGTAGATGAAAATGGATTTGATCAGATTGATTTACTGTAGTAATGTAAATGCTCATGGTTCCATGTGTTCATTTTGGGATGTGTTTGAGGAAGCATACTAAGATGTAAATGCATGTTGATAACAGGCAGAAAACAGCTTTCATTTGCTACTTTTACTATTATGGACGGGGCTTTGTTCTTCAATAGGGAACCTGATTAGATAAAATTCCTTCCAGTGCAGGATGATTCATCAAGATTAAATATTTTACAATGTGTATTTCTGCTAAACATTTTGGTATACTATTTTGTGTTCTGCGTTTTTAAAAATTTTTTATGAAGAGTTATTATTAGTGTAATAAGTTGGTGACTGATTTTGCTTATGAATATGATACTCAAAAAACAAGCATGTTGTTGTAAATGTTAATGCACTTAGATTTTTAATAATGGAAGTATATGAGAGTTTCCCAGTGATGGGTTGCAGCTGGAAGGGCATCCACTGCGTAAAACAAACGCTGGATAAGTTGGTGGATCATTCCGCTGTGGCGACCCCTGATAAATAAAGGGACTAAACCGAAAAGAAAATTAATAAATTATGAAATTATTCATGAATTTTCTTGTTGTCATGACAGCAGTTCTAAAGAGCACCTGACTGGATAAAAATCTGTCTAGTGCAAGATGAGTCCTGCCGTTAGACATTTTATTGTATTTTTGCGGTAACTTACCTGTAAATGTGTTTTTTTGTAGCAGGGCCCTACTGCAAT